>NC_088098.1:175434772-175734772 GCF_036370855.1 Dromaius novaehollandiae
TGGCATTTGAAGTTATATTGGAAATATAATCCCTGGTAATCAATCCATAGGAAAGATTAGATTTGTCCTGGGTTGTGCTAACTACAGATAGGGAGCAATCCTTTTGTTTACAAGACGAAATAGATTCTAGCTATGGAAACTGGTTGCAGGTTCACATTTGGTGGGTACCTGATGGTACTTTCAGGTAGCACTGTCACAGTGATGCAAGAAGTACTAATTTACTAATTTACCTATGCAAGTGTCTGTCCACACCAGTTGTTTTAACTACATTTGAACATGATCAAATAGTTAAGAATTACTGAATTTTTGTTGTTATATTCACTGACCGGGTTGGTGCCTGTTGATTTTGTTACATGATCACATATTTAATTTTTATCTCTCTAATTCTAACAACAGCTTGTTACAGTTTTACACCAAACACTTTTTTTTTTAATTTCCAAAGGTTCTGAAAATACTGATCTTTAAAAACAAGTAGAGTTTGTAAGTCTGCTGTCTTATCTGTAAAAGCTGAGATAAACTTCCACCTTGATATATTGGTCTACATTTCTTTATATTTTCAAAGGTAGATATTTGCAAAGAAAAGGTCTAGAAATCTATGTTATTAAAAACTGACATTAACCATATTTTTCAGACCTTTGAATAAAGTTGAAGGGTTTTGATCGCCGTACATTTTTATTTATATCATGAGAAACAACCACTCTAATCACATCTCACAACTTCCATAACAAAAAGGGCTGATGAACTGTAGAGTGGTCAGAGGGTGAATGTGACTGACTTGGACCAGTGAGTCGGCTCTTGTCTTGATGTAGGCTGTCAGTGTGGAAAGAACAGAGATACTTAGCAACCACAATCGTTATACACAATCCTCAGAGGCATGCAATGACACCAGTTCTCATTCCTTGAAGCCCACATACTACCAGTTTAGAATGAAGAAATTGTAGATGACTGGTGATGTCATAAAATGCCATTTTATTTTTGAGAGCTTTCATAATATATTGTTCAAAGAAATGTGTGAAACTTCTTGTGCTAGTCTATCGCAGCACCATAATTAGAAACTCCGTTTTGTGACATGGTATTGATGTTTGGCTGACATCAAGTAACTCTATCCCTTGCCTGAAAGTGAACATCGATAAGGACAATAAACAGACATGAGACTAGGCACCTTCCTCCAAGTAATGATTTAGCAGTTACGCAATGTCTTATACAACATACTTCTACAAAATAGAAATGGATACGAAAGAGATAATGTGGTAGTACTTGAATTGTGTGGTTGCCTGTCTGTCCATTATGATAAGATGAACTACTGTAATGTAATTACATACAGACACATGATATATGTGGTAACTATACTGAGACTATAATGTTGCTAATGAACAGCAAATTGAGGGTCAATTTGGAAAGAATGCCAGATTTAGGGGCAGAGTTGATTGTATCACTGTATGCAAATGCATGTGCTTTTGTTCATACCTTTAAGGACTGCATTCATGATACAGTCTTTGGCTGATGTGTGACAATGTTTTGTTTGAAATCACAGCACACTTTGGGATAGATTGTCATCCAAATTAGATTTGCTACAGCTGAACTTAAATACCTATCTCCATGCACGTACAAATGTTGTCTTAAGACAGACAAAAATAAAGCGCAAACCTGAGATTTAAGTTTTAAAATGAATGGATGGAATAATTTTCAACTTCACTGTAAGCATTGTGATAAATACATCTTTACTTCCACACCTGAGAAGTAGGAATTTTCTTGAACCCCTGTTGTCATATTACATAGCCTCGCTACCGTACAACCAGAATTCAGGGTGATTCTCCTTATCTCTTAAGATCTGGTCCTCCTGCTCATACCTTGCCCTTATTCTTGTGGGTAAAATGAGAGCCTATGAGAAAATAGTGTGAGAGAGGTGTTTGACAATCTGCAGAAATTTATGGCCTGGCTCGGTTGCCCATGCACAGGTGAGTAGTAGCATTTGAGATATCCCAGCATTTGACGGAGAATCCAGCCTCTAGCTGCTGTGCCAGAAGGATCTGGGTTACCCCTAGGTCCTGTGCCCATTTTACCAGCCCTATGTCGATATTCTAGACACCTAGGGCACCTCGGGTGGGACTGGGTGCCTATGAGTGGGCAACTGAGTCATGTCCATATGGTATGGCATCTAGGCTGCCGCTATAATCAAAGAAGGTTTAAGGTGTGATTCAGATGCCTAAACATAGTTTTCTATTATAATTTTAGATACCGTGAGGGATCTGATCCAGCTCCAGTTGTTGCTCCAGGAGGGCAGAAGTCTCATAGGTTCTGTGTCATATTTGCCATCCTGTAAGGATGTCTCAGATTCACTAGGGCATCTGAAATGGTCACAGATGCCTTCGTTCAGGCAAATGAATTTCATCTAGTGTGTCTGCCAGACAGTAGAGTAAGCCAAGTAGCTCTTTAGTTTCTATTAACTACGTCTGGGTTGACTGTAAAGAGAGATGTATAGGACAGGATTCAATTGTCTAAAACTAGGTGCCTCGTGCCATTTGAGGCACCCTGGACATGCACACAGGTCTGGAAGAAATAGCACAAGACCCAAGGTCGACCTGAGCACTGCTGGAGCAGCAGCCGCTTGTTCCAGCCCTGGAACTTTTCGGATGGCAGTGGGCATCGACACTTAGACTGAGCTGAACCAAGCTCCTAGCTTGGATGGAGATACCTACACATAGATACTTACATATAGGAGATCTAATCTCAATCTGAATCCCACCCTGAAAGCAGAGTTTGACTGCCTGAGCATGAGACTCTGGTAACCTGGGTTTCCTGCTTAGCCTCCTGCTGCCAATCCAGCCTGGGTTTCCCATAAATTGTGTGTCATATCTGGCAGCTCTGTAAAGATGTCTTAGATAGGTCGGGGCATCTCTGGTGACTGTTAGTGCCTCTGCTTGAGTGACTTAATCCTGGCCTTGTTTTTCTCCTTCATTCTATGAAGTTCACCAGTTATTTCCTAAATCTTAGATTTGCCCTCTTGGAGTTTCTGACCCATGCTGTACACCAGTGACAAAGCGAAATGAAATTTCATAGGATATTTTCACCTTTTAGGTCACAATCTTAGTGTTCTATATCTGGACCACTATGATGCTTCTAGGAAGGGAAAAAACACAAAAGAAAGAGTCCCCCAAATCCTTTACAGGATCAATTAATCTTCAAAGAAAAACTTTCTTTTTCCCCCAATTGCTCACCTGCTCAGCAGAGAGAAGTGCAGAAATCTTTTTCTCCCATGATTTTTGCATGCAATCTGGATAAGGGAGAAGGCTTTTATGTAAAAGAATCAGGGCATGCATTTTTCTGTTTTCACCGAAGATCTCAGGAAAAATCTTCTGCCTCTCTGTGCAAAAATCTGCTCTTCCCTACACTGAGATAAGGCATAAGAACTTATTTTCACTGACTGACTCCATGCAAGTAACCAATCTGCAAAGCTGTCTGAAAACTATCCCTTAATTTGTATCAAAAAGAAGCAAATGATAAAGATGGAGGCATTTAAGATAGTGTATTAAGGACATGTCAGTATTTTAGAGGTTCATAACTGAGCCATAAAAATTGGCTTCAGGCTGAAACTTGGCATGGAAGGCTGCTGTATTTGTAAGTAGGTTATTTAATTTTAGGTTACATTACTAATACACTAATGCATTGTGAGCTGTTATATTTATTAACCTGCATTGATTTTTCCTTCTTAAAAAAGGACAAAAATATTCTTTTCCTTAACAGATGGGAAGGGGATGAAGTTAGATTTTGCCCTTCAGTGCATCAACCTAAAGGAGGAAATAACCCCAGAGAGGTAAAGAGTTATTTCTTTTGTACAGAAATAAAAGAAAAGCCAGCAAGGATTCACTTTCCAATCTAATTCTGGGACACTGTAAATACACAATGCCCCTTTTTACTCTGTATTCTTCATACATTTAGAAACCTGTAGACAGACAAGGCTCAAACTTTGTTTTCAAGTGATGTAATAACCCCCACATGATATCAGAATCCACTATTTTTTTTCC
This sequence comes from Dromaius novaehollandiae, assembly GCF_036370855.1. NCBI lineage: Eukaryota > Metazoa > Chordata > Aves > Casuariiformes > Dromaiidae > Dromaius > Dromaius novaehollandiae. The sequence continues at coordinate 175,438,798 of NC_088098.1, forward strand.
AAGGTTTGTTATAATGGGACTTCAGAAAAAGGAAAAAACTGTTTGTGAAAAAATACCAAAACAAATATGAGTGGACAGGGGCATCTAAAGATATTGAGATGATCTTTAAATTCTTAAAAATCTCACTTTTGAATGACTTACCAGACGGTATTGAAATACAACATCTGCAGCAGATTTCAGGAGCCAGGGGAAAGAACACAGAAATAGAATTTTCTGGGACTTGTGTACAGTTCTGTAAATATTCAATCCCCTTCCAAATCTCAGGCCAGCTGCCTCTTCTAAGGATTTGTCTGGTGTGGAAGCCTTACCAGAGTGTAATTTTGGTGAAATTTCTGTCACTGGTCCTTGTCATGAATATTTATCTACATCCCAATGGAAATCATTGCTCATCTGAAAGGGAGTTAACAGTTCTTAATAGTCCTTTCTGATTTGATTGATGTTTTTGTCGCTTCCTCTAGTAAATAGGTTTCTATTACCATACCAAACATGCTATCTGTCCTTTTACTTCTGCAGGCACTTAACTGACCACTTACTTAAGACTTAAATATCCCACCTAGGGTTTCACTGTCAGTTTAGGGTCAGTTTTTCCACACCAGCTGGTGAAAGACTTTTAACTGTTAGGTTGGCTGGCATATCTGACCTTACACAGTAACAGCATCAGGTCTGTTCAGAGTGACTGTTTGGAGGAATTTTGTAAAACGCACAGAACAAAGACATTTGTCCAGGCAGTATAGCACAGGCTTGTTAGGTGGGTGATATTAGTAGATGGACAATGTTCAGAGGCATGTAATCATATATTTATACTTCAATTATCTAAGCATATAATGGGATGATGGTTCAGTATCTTTCATAGGCAGAACAGAGGTTGGAATAGATTTTTTATGAAAATACACCCTGAAGTCATATATTATTTATATGCCACATGTTAACTTTCAAAAAGAACTGTTCAGTGTTAACAACATAGCATAGCTGCTAAGTAATAAAACTCTTTCCACTATTATCCACTATTATAATGGCTGCAGGGTCTTGGTTCCAAAATGAATGTCTTGCTTTTTCTCAAGTGTTTTTAGTACTGTGAATAATGTAAATTTTGTGTATCAGAGTTGGCATCAGAGAATTGACATTTTGGTCTTTTTCGTGTAAAACATGCACGGCTCAAATGTGGCTCAAATGAGTAAATTGTTTATAAAGCAGAGGGATCTCCTGGATGCTTTGGCCCAATCAAAGTGAAAAGTCCTTTCTGTTTGGTTAGCGCCAGTAATTTGAGGGGAAGGGAGGACTTCTGTCAACAAGTGGATTAAAGTGCGGTTGTCTGCTAGTTGCTGTAAATACCATTATTGTGCTGTAAACATGTGCTCTAGTGAAGATAAAAGAACAGAGAAAGGAGCAATTTATGGAAACATAAAATAGGGTATACAATAGCTTTGGGACACTAATTTTTGGATTGTCCTTATTACTTAATCATTTTCTTACTCAGAAATCCATTTCTTGATTGATAGCTGAGACCTGGTTCTTCTGTGTAAGAAACTTATAGAGGAAGATGCAGAAAAGACTCAAAGTCCCTTTGAAGGACTCTGGTGGAATATAAGCATCTAAATCCAAGAGAATGAGGCACAAGACCACTGGAAGTCCACGTGTACCTAATTTCTTACCAATAAAGTCACCTAGGCACCCTTACTTCCTAAGGGACAAGTATACTATCACCTTGCCTGAACAGAGTGCCTGGTTGGTTCATAATTAAAGGGTTCAGAGTAAAAAAGGCTGTAGTTCCATTTATTTCCAGAACTGGCAGGAGTGTTATGATTTTGAACAAACATTTTTTTTCTCTGCTGTGAGGCATTTAGCATTATGATGGCAGTAAGAATAATGTAAAAATCACATAACATAATGAAGAGTTACCATCAGTCCTCAAAATGACATGCATACTACTATTTTATTTGTATCTTGATTTTATGCAAGTATGGCCAAAGAAGACTTTATAGTCTACAGAAACCACTGCCACAGAGAAATAATAGAGCAATACTTAAATACAGACAATACAAAGTAATTTCAGAAGACCTTTGTCGACCTGCCTTGTAATCAGTGAGATGACATAAAATCAAAAGAATATGTCCATGGTTCTATTTTGTATCTCAGGATTATTTTATTCCGTGTTAGCACCATGATGCTATTTAGAAATGTTCTGCTTTGCAATACTTCTGTCAGACAGAGCTCCTATGAGAAATGGCACCACACTTTATACACACTCTTTTTGATCTCCTCCCTTTCTGATGAAGGTTTGTGGGAATTTTGCTCTTCATTTGAATATGACCAAGATTTCATCCCATGCTGATCTCTCTTTTCATTATTACCTTCTACAGAGCTTCCTGCACCAGATGGTTTTCCTTTTCTCTTCTAAATTCCTTGTTAGAATTCTTTCCTATCACTCAGCTTTTCATGTTTAGCTTCTCAAACGAGTACTCTCTTCATGCCTGGCCTGTTCTCTCAGAGTACAGATACTGCTAGAATAAAGATGGCCAGGGAATGGCTTTGAGCACGGGACCCTTGACAGTTTACACTCCTTCATTGTTAGTTTGCCCCTCACCACATCATCAGCTCTTTCTAAGATTATGTTATGCAGGGGTACAGTTTAGGTGGTCTGTGGCACTTGCTCTTGGAGCAAAGGATTGGTTCCTGGCCCTATATTATTTAGCGGTATGGATATTGCTCTTTTTTGGACCGGTGGTTGGATCAAAGTCTTTTTGACCTACTGCTCTAGATTAGAGGAGGGTTTAGCATGGCAAAAGGCTAAAGGGAGATGTAGTCCCTGGCACTTAGCACTGCCTGACTTCATAATCCCCTTATCTATAGTTACATTTAGCATTGCACATGGTCTTGATCATTTTAGTAGGGCAATTCTCATAAAATAAACTCTCCCCAGATAGGCAAAGATGTTCAATTTTGTCTTTTATTAGTTTTGCATTTGTTTTAGGCACATAAGGGCATTACACTTACTATTAATGTAGTAATTATGTTGTTAGACAGGATTACCAAATTACCTGAGGTAACCTTGAGCAATTAGGTATTGCCAGCATCAACAGCTACTGGAAATTTTCAGGACTTTCGAAACCCATGTTAGTCTGAAAAGCTGTGTTTCTTAGATTAAGCTTTTAACTAGGTTATAGTCTGATACTTTATGTTGACTTTAAAGTATGAAAATAAATTTTAAAAAAGTACATCTCATACCTTTTTAGCAGGAGGAAACTGAATCCTTGGTAGTTTACAGCCATACCAAATTTCAGTCCAGTACGGTTTTATATGGCTAATATTAAAATTGAAAACACCGAGTAGTCCTTCACTGTATCAGTTCTATAGCAGCACTGTAATATTTTCTGCATTTTAGCTATTTTCCAGTGGAAAAACTAGCGTTAGTTCAGTACTTGGGCTAAAGTATAATCCCATCATTTTTACATAAAATATTGATAAGGAATAAACACAGTATCCCTGGTGTGAATTCACTGGACTTCACGAAACCCTAATATATGGATTAAGAAAAGTTACCATAATCCTTTTATGGGAACTAAAATCAATTACATGTCAGCTTTGTAGTATTATAAATGTATTTAGTCAGCACAGAATTTTTCCAGCAGCGCGCCTCGCAGATTGAAATTGACTAACCAGATGTTAAATATTAAATAGAACTAATCAAAGTATGGTTCAAGAGATTTTAAAAACAGTGATCAAAGAGAGCTATTTATTACCTGATTCATGTTTCTGTTCATACACTGCTCCTATGATGTTGTATCTACCTGTGTTTAGTTTGCTGCAAGCTCTTAATTTTTTCAGTTTAATATGAATGAGAAGTATAATTCAATAAAAAAAAATGTTAATGCAGTACCATAGGCAGAAAGGCACAAAGCTCAGGGAATTGTAAGTAAAATTTGCTGCAGCAGAATGCGTGTTAGGAACAAAAGGACATCTGTTCATCTGAAGATGACCAAACTTCCATTATCAATACCAGAAATATTCTTTGCATTGACTACATAGGGTTTGTCTTAGGCCCATGGTGCAAAAACTAGATTTTATATAACTTTACATGATAAATTTTATGCATAAGTTCAGCACTAATAGAAATAAGGGCAAGAATAGCCTCTGACTCTTCTGTGTGCAAGCAGGCAGGACCCAATCATCACAAAAGAAAATGACTGATTATACCTAACTGCATAATGGTTTTCACCCAGGATATTTTAGTTCTGACTCCTAAATCCACAACAAGTCATAAGCATGAACCTGTTTTTCAGGAGAGCTGAGTAGCGCCTAATCCCGCTGAAGCCCACAGAACTGCAGGTGAGTAGCTGCCTGCTATTAACCCTCTCACTGTGCAAGAACAAAGGAGCTTTCAACTGAGTCAAAGAGCAACATTTAAAATGGATCAAAGGAAATATTCTTTTATACAATGCATAATTAATATGCAAAACTCATTATCATAAGAGATGACTGGGGCCAGGAACTTGGTATTAGTTGTAAGAAAATAACTTAAAAGCACATTTGCATGAGGTGAATGTGTATACAGCTGTGTTTGATAGGATAACATTTGTTTTAGAGTGTCTGTACGTATCCATTTTGTAGTTTAAAGCATACATTGTCTGAGATGGCAGAAAAACTTGCTCTCCAGAGGAAATTTCATAACTGTGCACTATTGAGTTTCTTATGTCTTGATTTAACCACTAGTAGATGCTATCAAAGACAGATCACTAAAACAGATGGAATATTGCTCTGCGTCAGCGTGGCTTTTCCTATGTTGTAACGATGGACTGGTCCCAGGTTTCCTCACACGACTGCAAACACAACATCAGGAAAAGTAACAGCGACTACCAAACGATTATCTGACATTTCTTATTCTTGATGCTTCTTTCTCTTTTGAAACTTAGTGTTTAGTTAGAAATGCAGCTCAGAGTATAGTGCTCAAGGTCTATAGCTGATGGGGCTTTGTGTTGCTCAGAGGACAGAAATGATTCATGGATCCCTTAAAATCTTTCTCTTTCTTCTTTTGTATGGCAGAGTGAGCTGGACAGTCCTTACCTAACTTGAGGTGGCTGCAGCAGAGATCTCTGCCAATAGCTGAAGGCACAGTTGAAGATCCCAGATCAAAGCAAGGACTCAAACTGGTGGACGTGGAGTGTAGCAGGACCTTGGTTCGGTCAGACCATTGCAGTGGGACAGTAGTAAGCATGCCAAAAATGCACCTCAGGGCTTCCAACCTGTAAAGATGGATGGTGCTAGAATATGTAATAATAATCTGGAGCAAAGTCATTCTTCTCACAGAGAATTTTGATATATTTTGAGTGACACCGCTCGAAAGATCTAAAAATAAATTTCTTTCTCCACAGTGCATCTTTCCGGATTGATACCTTCCCCCTCCCCCCATTCTTACTTTCCAGAGTGCCACCTTCAATTCCCTTACAAAGCTGCACAAACTCCATGCAATCCCTGCAATGACAACTAAAATCTCCTGCTTTCTATCACCTCTAAGGCTTGGCCGTGCATTCCCCTCCCTGCCCCTCCTGCTACAAGCAAGCTTTCAGGAGCCTGCCCCCCTATCGCATGTATCCACTGCTTCTGGTTTCCCTTCTCCTCTCCCTGCACTTCAGAAACTGCCCTGAGAGAGAAGTCTCAGTAATTCTCAGAAAAGGCGCAGATGCCTCTCTTTCTGGAGGTTTCAACTCGCCCAGAGTGGAGAAGCCAGGACAAAATGACCAGGCAGCCCCTTACTTTCTGCTGCATAGACAACAACCCCCCCAACACATTCTTTGCATATGTATACCTATACATACATGTACATATGTACATATATATGTATATGCATACATACATGTAAATATATATAACGGATACATATATACATACACACACACACACATATACACCCACAAAAGTAAGCAGGGGCAGAGTAAATAAAACATTATACCAGTTCTCAAAAGGATGCAGTTTTCTATCTAAAACTGAGAGCTATGAAGGTAGCTAAAGAGAACAATTGATGGCAAACAACCCTCGCCTGAGTGGAAAAATCTGTGGAAGATTTGTGGAGGTAAGTTTACTTTTCATGAAAAAAAAAAAAAAAAATCTGTGCTTCTGACAAACTTCCAAAGTCCTTTGCTGAAATGCTGCTGCTTCTCTAACAAACAAGCTATAACCAGACAGAGGCAAGTAACTGGCATAGATTACAGTCTTGATGATTTAGCTTTGGCAAACTTCTGAGAAGCTGAAAACAGTGTTTTATTTATGGAAAATGCTAAGCAACTTTAATTCTAAGTGACTTCACTTTTGCCACCAGTATAGCAATTCTCTAGCAACCTTTGCATTGAAAAGCATTTTTAATTTCCAGTCGTCATTATTAGCCAGAAAATAACTTAGCTCCTGAGTAAAGAATTGTTTTAAAACAAGTTTTATGATTAAGTTATGGTTTATGGTTAAGTTGTGGTTTATGGTTAAATGTGCTTTCTTGTGTCATCATCTTTTTTAAGGTTTGAAAATAATATAGCACTATGGATTTTTTTCAAATATTGTGGTAAACTTCCTTAGCCAAAACTGGGTGCTCCTTGGGCGGTAAAAAACAAACTAACCACTGTGCCTACAAGCTACACAATCGTTTACATTTATTACCCTTGCACAGAAAGGCCCCAAAGCCTCAGAGCTATGATTCTCCAAATCACTGCTTTCTAAGCTTGACTGATTGATTTAAAAGCTTGCAAGAGATTTATAATGATTCACTGTGTAAGCCACTGATTTTATATTTAAGTCAGAAGACTGCTTTTAAACGACAGAAAACTTTAGACCCAACATTGACTCAGCAGGTGATCAGCTGTTTGCTCAGAATTAAAATGGCAGCATTTCACTGGCACAAGTGTTTGAAGTGGGGTTTTGAAACACATGCACAAGGCATTTTATCTAAGATTATTTCAGAAAGCATTGAAATCTATGCCAGAATTTTCAAAGCTCCCCTCTCTGTGTTTAATGTAGAAGGTATGCAAATAGCTGTATGATCAGTATTTTTCCACAGGTATTCTCAAAGATAATTTTTAGCACCTGTCTTTTGAGATTCTGTACAGTTGGCCAAAATTTGAAACAAGTTTAATTACTCTGGCAATTTCGTGTAGGTCTAGGGGCAGAATTAGTTTCACAGGCTGATTGACTTTGGGGCAAAGAAAGAAAAGGAGGAGAAAAAGGTATAGTGGAAGTAGCAAACCATATACACCCTAGAAGTGATGGGTTAGTGGAAACAGACAGAAAAGACAGTAGAGGAGGAAGGAGCAGGACAGAAATAAGGTCTGTGAAGGCTCAGGGCTCAGGCTCAGGGAACTTTTTGCTTGCCTTTAAATTCATGGTAAGAGCTTTGAAGTGAATTGCAAATGAAGAAATAACCAGAAATGTCACATATTTATGTGACTATAACCCAAATTTTCTTTTTAAAATTCATATGACCATTGAAAATGAGCTATGATCACAGTGAGGTACAAAGAGTGCTGCCTAGAACACATATCAGCACCTTCTAGTTTTTGCCGGCTGGACGGGGTGTGTTTGGGAGATACCTAGATGAACACACTGCTGTGCAAGTCCATGGGCAGGTATTCTCAGGAGGCTGATAAAAGTTACCTCTTCATCTCTCCTAAGGCTAAACTGAGGATTCAGTGACTGACCTCAACAACTATATAGTGGCAAGATCAGCTAGAACCTAGGACTTGACAACAACTTTTCTGAGGTCACTATAGTATTTATAGTTTCTCGCCAAAAGTAGTAGGAAACTTGCTAGGGAAAACCTTGTGAAAAGACTTGTCCCATAAGGTAGGTCTAGATAGGGGAAGCTGATATTCGAGATAATTGCTGTTTGGGGAGAATCAGGTTCCACATCTCAGGTGTCTCCCATCTTGATCAGGATGGCAAGAAAATATTTAGTGTTAACACTTAGTTCCAAATGGATTTACCGGCAGTAACACCTGCTAACTTTCCCCTTCTCCTGTATCAGTGAGAGCAAACCAGTGAGAGCAGATGCCTCTGCAAGTCTGGCATGAAAAGAAACCTTGACCAGAACAGAGATAACAAATCTGCCACCAAACACCCAGAAGGTTGCCATGTTAGACCTGAAGGATGAGTCTGTCTGCCAGTGACCCCTTGGTTTCACTGTGCAGGCAGCGACCTTGCTGTTGAGGTCTTTGCATCTGCAGTGCTGTGGGTCAACCAAATATCTCCTGGAACTGCTCCATTTAGGGACTCCATTATAGGCTTTTATTTGATATTTCTTTATCAAAGATACTTGTAAGTATAGGGATATAAGATAGGGATTGTCTTCCAGATTTGGGGCCATAAGTGCAAGATGGAAAGTTAAGCCATAACATGTATTTTTGAAAGAAGATTTAAATGGTTTTAATAGGCATTTTACCAAAAGTAAAATGATTTCTGAATAGTTGGTGGCAGTGGATGAAATTCCTTACACACAGTGAAAGCCTAGGGATGCGAGCTGCTCAGAGATGCAGGTCTGTATGTCATGCCACACACTTAGAACTTCTTCCACTTAGAAGACTGTGAGTACAAAATATTTCTTGGACTTTTCTAAGAACAGTAAAAAAAGAATTTCCTGTAGTATCGATTCTATCACAACAGATCATGCATGCCTAGGAATGATAACACAGCCATACAGAAGCATGCCTTGTCTGGATGTATGTCCCTCGATAATTATGACAAACAGAGAAACACTGTGTTATTGCTTTACATATCAAAGGGTTACTTATTTTCTATTTTCCTGACACAAAGATAGAGGATCAGGGTCTTGATTTCAGTTTCATTTATCATTTAAGCTTATCACAAGAACGTAAGTCAAGTTGCCTCTCTTAGTTAAGGGTAGCTACTCACTGACACAAGACTTGCCCAGGAAATGGTAATTTTGGGTCCAGTGCCTTTCTAAGCCTGAGATGATGAAATACCTTCTATTAACTTTCGGCCAGGTATAATAGCCAGGTATATGCACTCACCCTCAACATTCATGCTCTAGGTGAGGCAGGGCAGGGACTGTCTACTGTCTTCCAGTTGAAATTTGCAGCAAATAATGTTATATTCATAAGGGCTATAGTGAGGCAACATATCTCTGTAGTCTAATAGTTATTAGACTGTATAATAGCCTTGGAAGGCTGAAGCCTGGTTCTGATTCCCTGCCTGTCACTGATTACCAGCTTTTTTGATGACTCTTTAAATCAAAATGAATAACAAAGTGAAGACAGCAAGAACCAGAATCCAGGCTCTGAACTAAGCCATAGGTGAGGTCCTCAATTGGATGTGTAAGCATAGTAGTATTCTTGTGCTACCTGTTTCTTGTTTTTAATTTTGCAGGAGATAGCAGAATCCTATTGATAATCCTATTTCTTGTTGACTATACTTTCTTGCAGATTTAACACTTTAAAGGAACTTTTTCTAATTGTTCTTTTGTGTAGTCTAGCTATTAAAAATTCATAGAAAGTATGTAGTCTTATTATGGCTGTTTTGTGACTTGGTGCCACTTGTATCTCATTCTTACTTGTAGTAACTTCTAGCTTTTAAGTGAATGATTGATATATGTTCAGTTCTCAGTTTGCCTAATTCTGAGAAAATGGTCCAACTGCACAGACTTTTAATCTCCCTACAAATTAGCTGCAATATCTTTTTCTTTAGAAGACTGATTTTAGTTCTATTATCCCCTTTTAACCCAGGGAGTAATATTTTATATTTAAAATTTGAAAGCTGAGTTTAATCTTAAATTAATTTATTTTTGGAAAATCTGAAGAGAACTGAATAAATTATTTCCTAAATTCGAGAGCTTTGAATTTTCTGAAATGTTTGTGAAATGTTTGCTGCCTGTACAGCTGCACAGCAAAGCTGAGTCAATACTAAGAACTGTTAGTTCTACATTACATATATTTATTCAGAACAAAACAAGCCTCTCTGAAAATTATTTATATTAACTGTTTCTTGGTGATGTTTTTCCCTATTTATTGCCCTTTAATGTTGCATGTCTTAAGAAGAGAAGTCTGAAACAATAATACAGACCTATCGTGATTTCAATCTGTTTTTAATCTCTTTTCTTACTTGGAAGATATTTGAGACAGGAAAACCAGTCTTCTTGTGTGCTCGATGCAGTTCTCCTACAGTGACATTCTGATCCTCATCGGTTTTTGAACACTATGGCAATACAAGTAACGCAAAATATTTTTTTTTAATTGTAATTCAGAATTCAGGTCACAAATGATTTGCATTACAGCTGTTAGCATAGGCTAGATTTATAGCAAACACATTAAAATAATTAGCTTTATTCTTAAATATGAGTCAGTTTAATTGAAAGTGACAGATACTAAGCTGATGAAGGTAATAAAAAAACCTTAATCTAGTTGAGAGAAGCTGAGCAATAAAAAATATACCTTTTAACAGAGCAAATGTTTTATGCCAGTGAGTCTGCACAAGATATGTGCTGGGTTTATTCAGTTCAAGCAGACATGGCCACTCCTGCACCTGGCTGGGGTTAAGTCCAGAGTCCCCCTGAGCTCACCCGGCTTTGTGTATTTTGTCCGATCTTCAGGAAAAATGATGGCACAGAGCTGCTCAAAAGGCTCTATCCAAGTAGCACCTCGGATCAATAGCTGTTTTCAGTGAGCTCTGAGGCACACCGTGAGCTACAGAGCAGGAGCGAGAATAAAGCTGAATTGTCATTTACTTGCAGACGGGGAGACCTGTGATAGATGGCATCTGGTGTATGCATTTGCTTGCTGTTTTTTCATCAGCGTGTGCCATCTTCCTTTTATAACTGTCCAAAAAGAAGGCTTTTTTTCCCTTGATTTTGGCGGCGGGGCAGCGGTTGTGGGAGATGGCACGAAGAGGCGGGCGAACCGCGGGAAGCCTTGCCGGCTGCAGCCCTGGGTGGGCAGGGAGCCAGGGGCACGGCCAGGAGGGAGCCCGCAGCACTGTCAGCAGCAGGCACCAGGTAGGGGGGCTGGCAGGCACTGCCAGAAGGGGTGGGAAGCCCCCAACTTTGCCGAAGGACCTAGAAAGATGTACCAAGTTTGCTGCCATAGGCTGTTAGACAAAGAACAAGCCTGAAGAAAATCATCCGTCCTGCCAGTGGGCATGAAGGATGGTGGTTTACCAACCATTTTATTTTTAGTCTGTGTCATTTTTGCTATTTTTATTTCAAAACCTGGCTTTGGACTCTAAAAGCCTTTTTGTTTTTGAGGGGGTTTAAGTGGAAGAAAAGGGCTCAGAAAGATTCTGGCGCTGCCGGACATGGGGTCTTGCTGCACGGCTGCAGGAGCTAGGAAGACCAGACATCCTTTACACAACAATTTGTCACCTTACTTTTTTTTTCTTGATGACAGACCTTTATCCTTATGAATGTTTATGCACAGTCTCTACACAGTTTACAGTAGCTTCATAGAGAATATGCAAGTCCATAATGTTACGTGTAAAACTCTGTTAATGGTACTACGCAGAAGCTCCATTGTCCCATCCTACTGTCCAGTCTACATTGTCCTTTCTTGCTGCATTGGCTTCCTTTCCCGAAGACAGAAGTGGATCCATACTGCCATCTGGAGCGGTGCAGTACTAGACTGTTTTTAAGCAGGTCATCCTGTATCTAGTGTGACTGGGGAGAGGTGATATTCTCATCTTAATCTTAGCTCGAGATAGAAAAGCTAGACAGTGTCCAGACTTGCTCCCTGCTTGCTGGTTGTTTCATTTTGACTTAGATAACAGAAAACAGAAAGAGTGTGCCAGTGTTTTTGCTTCTGAACTGGATTGTATCTCGGATATCTCCCTTTGTTCTTTCTAGATTTCCGTGATTCAAAAAAATAACCAAATACCACCGTGTTCAGCTGGTGTGAATACACCGCAGTCAATCTAAGGCAACAGAACAGCTCAAGGTGCAAACCCCTGAGAGCAAGGAGCTTTGTCCTGAGGGTCTTTCATACCCACATAGGAGTTAGAAGCTGATGCTTCTAAGTTGATCCTGAAGCCCATAGAGACTGCCCTGGTTTATCTTGTCTGCGGAGAGGTATGGCCACTTGGAGCAGATGATGAACGGGACATTTAAGAACTGCTTACCGTAGATGATGAAGCATATAACAGAAATCATTCACACTTTTACCGCATTTGGCGTGCATTTAAACTTTACAGAAAAAGCTTTGTTAACTGTTGCTAAGTTTCAGCAGTAAGTAAGAATACCTATAGTTTTAATATTAGCCAAAAATATGCATGAAGAACTGCAAAGATAACCAAATCATTGTAATTACAAGGATAGACTGTGGCTTCCTGTAAGACTTTAAAATCCCATTCTGTGGGATTTGAACTGTTACTGGAAAACACAGACATGAAATACAGGTCTATGAAAGACATGTTTTTGAGATCTGTTTCAATTTACTTTTCAGCAGTATGGACAATAAAATTGGTGAATTGTGAAGGTGAAATTTAATCTTAAATTCTAGTTCCTTTTTGCTGCATGATGTCACCATAACCCCTAGGTGGTATTCAAACTTTATAAATCAGTTTTGTCTGTTATTTATTGTATTTGTCATGCATTTGGTGTGTAGTGCAATTTTCAGAGATTAAAATGATATACCCCTAATTCTTGGATGCTCTTTGATCATGTTTATTTCTTTACTCCTTTAAACATTGCTGAATAATTGTATATGCATTCGGTGTCTGACAAGCGCATTCGCTGTTTGATGGGCTAATTATGGAGAGACGCTAGTCTCCACACAGTTAAGTTTGCATCTAGCTTTGAGCTGCAAGGCCAGTTTTGATCTCTGTTCTAACCATACCAGAATAAATCCATGCAATAGAAACTTAGCATGTATAGCATATTTGGAGAAAAATTTGTGAAGTTTTGTGGTTAACTGTATGTCACATTAGGCATACTTTATTACTTTACTGTTAGAAAATTCTTTTCCACAATGTTGACCTTTCAGACATATTGCTTAGCTCTGTGCTGGGAAAGTATGTTATGTTAATTTTGGTACTGTTTGATATATTTAACCTGATTTTGAAAGAATTTGGAATAGTCTGTTAAATGTATCAATCACGGGGAGGGGAATTTAGGCATTTCACAAATAAGCTTCTGAGTTTTTTACAAGTTTCTGCTAGATTCCACAGACTAACAAGCCCATGAACCCCACCAGGGGGTGGGGGGAAGCGGGGTGTTAAACTACTGCATGAACTCCATGTCTTCATATGGAGGAGAAATATCTCATGGCTTCTCAAAACAGAAAAACTAAATAAAACTTTTAGAAAAGAGTTGAGAATGGCAATGCCACAGAAAAATCTTCAATATCCTCTGACATTTCAAAATAAAAATGCAATTAAGTAAGCAGAATCAGCCCTGAGTGTGTACATGGTAAGAGATGTGCCACTTGGTTAAAAGGGGATACTGTATCTTTATTTAACAGCTGTTAATCTCCCTGGTGTAAAACCAGCTAATGTTGCTGGCAAAGCTGGATGTCACCTGGCAATAATAACTTCTAATGTGGCATACAGCGACAGCCATACTTTTGCTGATCCATCCCGAGGGAGTCTGCTGAGACAGGAGACAAAATGAGACGTAAACAGTTAAAGGTGCAGAGACATTTTCCCCATCTTGTAATAAATACATTCAGGATTCACCTGCAAGTCTCCTACTGGGTTACGGTGTGCTTGGGGCCCTTCTCATCTCCTAACATAGTAGAATTGGTGAAAGTTGCAGGCGTGTTCATTTAAACAGCAACAAAACCAGACCTGCTGGGCACCAAGTAGAAGGCAGAAAAAACTACACACAGCAGTTCGGTGGTATGGGAAAAATCCCTCCCATCCCTCACACCTGGCAATCAGCCTTTCCATCTGCAACACAAGAAAGCTGGCAATTAGATGAAGGGAGAGGCTGAAGCAGGCAATTGTGAGCAGCAAACCTTTTGAGGATAAGGGCTCTTGTCAGTAAACTCACTGAAGAGGAACCAGTAACTGGCCGAATTATAGGGTAAAGCTCTTTCTGGGAACTTTCATCTCAGCCTAACATTGTAATTCTGGTATTGTACTAGGCTCCAGATCCACTCAAAATCTGTTTAGCTCTGTTACTTGGTCATTTTTACTTTGTGCTAACATGATTATATCAATGCAGTCTAACTGTGGATGCAATTATACATATGGTATGTGTGTGTGTGTATATATGTGTACATGTGCAGAATATGTATAAATAATACATATATAAAATATACAATGTAACAGATAAATGTGTGTGATATATGTGTGTGTGTATATATACATATACATATATATAAAAGGTTCTGTAACATGGTAGCCTCTTTTCATTCTGTTAAGAACTAAAATGTGCTGGTATACACATGCATATATAGGGATATAGTCTGTATTGTAATTCACACTACTGAATTACACATTACTAGTGTGTATCCAAAGTAGGGTGGGGGCTATACTAGAGTGTATTTTACACGGGCCAGAATGTGATTTTACTTTTCATGACATTTCTATTTTAACAGAAAGTGAAGTGGAGAGGCAGTGATGCCAGCAAGGAAAAAAATCGATCGCACCGGTAGAGTTTCTGTTTGAGGAGTTGATTTAGGAAGTTTTAGTGGGTGAAGTACTCTTTTGTCAGCATACCTTTATACTGGAAAGCTTAGTGGAATAAAAGAGTAAACCATATATGTTCTGGAAACCTCATGAGAGGTTGTGCCACTTTTATTAGTGTAGATTTTCTGGGCAGAGAAAATCTGAGTGTGGTATTCTTTCATGCCTCTGGACAGAAAGGTTTAATGAAAAAGAGGTATGCATGGGTCTATTGGTTTGGCATTGGATAAACACCTACCTAATTAGCCTTAATAGAGTTTCCCTCATTCTCTTAGCCATTTTTGCATCAAATTATGTGGCTTATTCCACAGACCTTCTTGCTGCCTTCTATAACCCTGTTTGCAAACTCCGTTGTTCCTTTCTAGGAGAGAAAATATGAAGAAATTTTAAACTTCAGTTTTCTAAGTTGCAATGTCATTCTGGCACAATGTTCATTAATGCACAGTGTGGTAGTGTGGTAAGGGCAATTAGTTCATTTTCTCTCTCACAGTCTTTTTTTCTTTTCTCAGCTAAGCTCAGTCCATTTCATTTTTTGAAAGTCTAATAAGCATTTTGAACAGGTTAGAACTATAAATCTAGTATTGCTAAATCCTACAGAAAAAATTGCTTATGAAATATATTGATTATGGCTGATAATGATTTTTTTCCCCTCTCTTCATTGGAGACAAATAAATAACTATGGAAGCACAATGGAATTGCCATGGCTGGAGCTTGTGCTTCAGAATATTATAGAATTCTCTGAATCTTCTTAGCAATAAGCTTTATTTTTTACTGTGACCAAGCTCATTGTCTGTGCTTCTATGTTCTTACTGAATTTGATAGTGAATGTAGGTGATTAACAATTGCGTGTCCTCAGCATTCCTGATCTGTTTCCTGTGTCAGAACTGTGAGTCTATTAAGAGGCGATTAGGGAGGATCTCCTTTAAGTCTCCTTCACATCAGGATTCTCCCTTTTTTGGTTCAGTTAACTTGAGGTGGGAGTTGCCTGTGATATTTTCTACATTTCACCTTCTGAGGTTATGGGCACTATTCATATGCCAGATCTCCCTCCGAGATGAGTGAGTATGACTTTTATGAATTTTTCTTCACTTGTAGAATTTAATTTACATGAATAATTAGAGAGGGATGTGTTAAAATTCCTGTCTAAAGAGGCGGCATCCTTTTGCTAGCCTATTGTCCAATTGTGGAACCATATTGTTTTAAAAAGGGTCTGGACTTTTCTCCGTAAGGACCTTCCTCTTTGTAGCTTTGCTTTGATCTAAATTAGCCTGAATCTGTTGTGAAGCAGGTTTTAGGATGAGGTGTGATATGTAAGAACTGTTATCTGGAGAACTAAAGGGACATTCAGCTTTACCTGGGAAATGTTTGCTGGCTTCTTTTTCCTCATGAGGCCAGGATTAGCTACCAGATTTATTACTACGTTCTTTAATTCATACATCAAAATAAATAAATGAAGTGCTTAATTTAGTTCTTTGCGCAGTTTCCTGTATTTTCATGGAAACCTTTAATCAGCCTGGCTGCTTTGTAGCGTTGCTGGGGGTGGACTCTGGCCTGGAAGGGGAAGGAACAGCTTCCCTTTGAAGTGCTGTTGTGGCAGGATCACTAATGCAAGGCTCCAGGGGGAAATTCCTGTTTCCCTTCCTATCTTACTTCAGTGGCCCTGGCCACAGAAGCTGAATTAGGGAGCTCCACTGAGGCTTTCAGATTTGGCTTCTTGGCCATGTGATGCCAAATTTCAAATGGAAACTGGGGAAAGGAGAAAGAAACCTAAAAACCTGGAGGTAAGAGCATGAAGTTTAAAGCTGTGCTTCATCTGCACCCATCCCACCCAGGGCAGCTCTCCTGCTCTCTCTTTATGCCAATCCAGAATTTGCTGCTTGAGCTGGGAATGCTACTGTTGCCTATATTTAATATTCCCAGATTCAAGATTTATTTTCTAATGAAAGTGAAAATAACTATTGGTCTTAGGCCATGGGTGGAAAGGCAGCATGGTTTTGTTAGGTAGGGAAGAGGAAGGGTGCTGCCCACAGTAAATACTGTCTCACTGAAATTCGGAGGACTGCACAGTTTTTTCATAGGTGTTCTAGAGCCAGCTGTTAATTCCAATACAATTCAGTTAGAGCAATTCTTCTTATTGCCCCCTCTCCTCTAGTAGTGTAGTTGCTGAAAAATCATGGCCCAAACTCTGCAGTCTTGTATTTGCTGAGTGTAATTAGCTACTCTCTGTGTTCAGGAGTACTGCATCTATATGTGCGTGTGTGTGTGTGTGTGTATGTAAATAAACAAATCACATATATGACAGAGGAGGACTCTGGATCACTCCACTCTCTTTCTCCCCTCCCCAAATTTCGAAGTGACCTGCAGGATACAGTACATAGCCAATAATTTATTCCTCAAAAGGATTTCCTTAAAATGTATACTAGTTAAAATATTTTTTACTTAGGAAATCTGCTTTGATTTCCATTTTTTGGTAACAGGATTTTATTCTATTTATCAGGTATTGAAATATTTCGAACAAAGCCTGCATCTAACAACACTTAGAACAAGATCAGTTAAGAAAACAATTTGAACTCTGTCTACAGTCAGTGGCGAGAATTAGGCACTTCCAGAACGTCCCCTGTCCGACCTGTCCATGCATTCATTTTAGGATGACTTGACCTCTGAGGGTGCTTTTCCTCTTTACAGCTAATGAGGAGACTCTGGCTGGCTACCTCAGGCTAAATATTTAACTTTTAGATTGCTGAAGTTAGCTGGGATAAATCTCTCTAACCAACTGCAGGAAGCCTGGAGGGGCAAAGCTGTAAGGCGGAGTCCGCTGTTCTTAGACAGAGCAGCAAAGTACCATCAAGAAGTTGCTTTTCACCACTCAACACAGAAATCTGTCCCACTGCTGTGGAGGAAAGGAAGCAAGGAAACAAAGGAAGGCAGTGAGATAGCAATAACAATGTTATGTGTCTGCTGAGGAACCATAATGAGGTCTTCCTTCTTTTCCCTGAAGACAGTCATCTTCCTAGGTACCTGTGAAGCAGGTGTTAAGCAATAACAGTGTCTTAATGCAGGGATGCATTTTAAGATTTTAAACTTTAAATTTAAAAATGTTAGTACTTTTTACAGTTTTACCACAGTTATAGAGAAGGGTACACTTGTTATCATAATGTCTTTAAAATATCTTCCATACCTGGACTGTGTGCTTTGTTTTAAACGTTCAGGACTAAACCAACTGCTAGATTTCAGATCAAGAGCTAATATTTGTCTCAGGACCAATTTTTCAGGGAGAAATGTGGTATTTCATGTCTCTTTGTCTAACAAGTATCATGGCAAACTTTCTAGGAGCATATAGGCTTTTAAATAAGCTATGTCCTTGCTATTTGGAGAGACCTAAAACACTAACAGATCTCATCCTCTTTCTGTGACATATTATAGCTGTGATTTCACTTTAGGTTTGCAGTTTATGTCATGGGGTAGGGAACTGTTTTATGGTCCACTGGGTGTGGTGGTTTCTGGAGCAGATGCTCAGCAGACCTCTCTGAACCCAACATCTGCTTCCCACAGCCGTAGGTGTCTGGCCTTGATGACCCACCTGGTCCCTTCTTATCCATTGCTCCTAAACATATATAGTTGCATTGAGAATCCTGAATTGACACATCTTTCCTGAGACACACACACACACACACACACACACACACACACACACATATATATGTAAAAATATCATATATATATATATATATGTTATTTTTAAACACATGCTAAGGGTGGATCACTTTGCAGTTGTTGCTTGAGTTTTCTGTACATCAAAGAGGACTTACTTTGAATAGCAGTGTTCATAGGTGTCCTGAATATTTTTCGCTTGTTTGTACTTTTGTAAAACTGTAGAGTAGCTGTGGCTATTCCTGTGTTCTTTTTTACCACCTGGAATAGTCTAACCCTGGAAGTGCCTGATTACATAGCCAGGATGGTTAGATAATGTAAGATAATTTGCAATATTTCAAATAAAACATAATTCCTGTGTGCTTTACTTTGCAAGGCTGATAGATCTAAAATGGTCTTTTTATCATATGTGTTTTTATATAAAACTTGTTCCTCAGTCATTTTTGTAAAAAAAAGGGCAACTGTATTACAGATACCAAATTGCTCCCAATGGAATATTGTTTTCTGATCCTTCTAAGGGACATCTGTCTTCTAATGGAAAGTCCTAGAGGCATTTTAACAGCTCAAAGGAGTGAATGGAAGCTCTTTTCCTTTGATTTTTTTACACATCTGCAGTATCAAAAACTACTCAGTTCATTCTTTATTCATCTAAGTTTGTCCAAGAATCACAGAAGATACCTTAAAAATGTTTTTGAGTTGAACTGCAATAAAGATAATAGTTGGAAGTACGGTATACCACACAGTGTGGCAACCGGGTAGCATCAGTTTTCATCACTGGTTTTGCTATATATGATTGTATAAGTTTCTATCTTTTTTTTTTTTTTTTTTTTTTTTTTTAAGGACCATATGCCTCTAATTCTTTGCTTCTCTGGAAATAATGAATCTCTTATTTTTGCATTTTCATGCAATGTATATAGAATTTGAAAAGCTTAACTGAGATTTTTTTCCTGACTCTTTGTGCTCCTAGATATTTTTAAGGCAATGGAAAAAAGTCCTCCTTCATGTGATTTTTTCCTCCCTTAGAACTTCAAACAAAATAAAGAGGCTGATGATTACCTTACAAATGTTTTTACTATGTAGGGAGGAGGGAAGAGGAACAAAGGCAGTCAGTTTCTTTCACCATAGGCCTAATGTTTCCTCCCTGGACTTTTGGTACCACATTTCTATGTTTCTACAATAGCCTACAAAAATAAATCAGTGGTACCTGCCAGGATCTCCCTCCTTTTTAGTTCTTTTTCTCTTTTCCTTTTTGCAATGTTTCTTACTTTTTTTCCATCGTCTCTTATGATTCCTATTCCCAGCTTTTACAGTCTTGGCTTTACTGGCTTTTCGTCTTCCTGAGTTTCTCAGCACCTCTAGCAATTTCTGTATGATGTCTACTAGCCATTTCCATTATTTTCTATTATTCCCATCTTACTGGAGAAAAGTAAATTTCTGAAATCAACTACCTGCACACCTCTCAGCTAGCATACTGTCTCCCTTCTCCACCTCTACGCCTGTTGAATGCCACATCTGCAGCTGCTGCATGACTCTTCTACCCTCCACTTGCATCATGCAATTCTCTCAGTGACGTTGTTTACGCCTACAGTTATAACCCTTGGCACCTGCTTTTTTGATGGTCTCCACAGGTCTAGCTTCTATGCTATTCTCATACCCTTGGATGTCTTTGCTGCTCCAACCATTTTTGGTCACATCCTCAACTGTAATTTCAGAACTCTTGGCCTTTCTTGACTTTCTGAATTGCTAGTTCATTACATGCATAACATGAGACCTATCCCTGACTTCTGTATCCAAAACATATTAAAATATTCAAGTCCATAACTCTCCTCTTTCCTCTCACAAAATAATCAACCTGATCAGCCTCTTTTGACCTACAGATAAAATTCTCACTGTAGCAATAATCTTTAACTGTTTTAATTTGCCTTCACAATTCTCTTTGGTACCTATTCAGTTTCAATACGTGTTATTAGATACCACTGGCTCAGTGTCCTATTCATTTAAGGTTAGAGATTAGATTATTTGCCTCCTCACTTGCCTGTCATTCTCTTCCTTTCGTTTTGCCCTGTATTGAGCTAATATTGCCCCGATGCCTTGGTTTTTTTTTTTTTTTTTTTTTTTTTTTTTTTTTTTTTACTTTCTAAGTGCTTCTGTGCTTCCTTCCAGGGCATAGACAAACCTAATACATTTCTTGAGGTCTGTAGCTGGAAGATTAGCTTCTCTTGAGTATCTAATAAACAAGTAGCCAATTAATTTTTGGTAAAACAATGGATCTGTGAGATGGAATGTAAATATATTAATCAACCAAACACAACAAAACCATACTTCCCACAGAAGAAATGGTAACGTCAGTAGAAGTCATCACCAGTTATTATCTAGCAACTTTAACTCCACAGTCTGCAATTTCCTCTCTCATTTGGACTCGGTCTTCTAGTTTGTATAAGAGATGTGTCTTTTTTATGGTAACCAGTACTGAATACTAGTAGAAATAACAGTCAAATAAGGTTTCATTTTAAATGCAGTCCTAGTATAGCAGTACAGATACCTTTCAAACGAAAAAGGAAAATGCACCTAAGAATTGATGCCTGGATCAGAGTGAATGTCCAGCTAGATCACTGTCCTCGCCCTGACAGTGACCCACTGCAGATCCTTAGGAAAAAAAAGGCGTGAGAATAAAGCATGCAGCATAACAGAAGCCCTCCTGGCTTCTGTTAATTGGTAGCTTTAGAGCTTGAGTTGGTGGTGGTATCTGCAACATTAACATTTAACAGTTCTGAAACACTTTTCTTCAAATATTTTATGTAATTGCTTTAAAAATACCTCCTATTTATGGCTTCTGCAACATCCAAGGTGGTCAGTGAGTTGTACAATTTAGCTGTGTTGTGTGAAGGAATACTTCCTTTTCAGTTTGTTTTTCATCTTATTGTTTGAAAATTTAAAAATGCCCCAAAACTTCAACACTGTGATCAAATCTTGCCAGACAAGCTGGAAAATGCACAACTTGCTTTGAAATTATGAAAGGGGCACATTTTGTCAAAAAGTTCAGTGACATTTTGGGGTGATTTTTGCTCTACAATTCTTGAATTGAATATTATGAATAGTAATTTCAGCTAAAAACTCAGGTAAAAATGATAATTTATGGTCATTTTATAAACTTCTAAAAATAGGCCTGACAGAGCATTAACTGCTGCAGGAACTGATATTATATACCAGTTCACCACTGATTATCTTTAGACAGAATGGAAAGGAAGACATTAATCTGCAATTGCACAGTGACAATTACACAGAGCTAGTAGAAGCTGTGTCTCTCTGGAAATCTCTGTGGAGGCATGACAGTGAGAGGTAAAAACAGCTGAAAAAAATTTTAAAGATAATTTCTGAAAATTCTGATTTATTTAGAGAAGGGAAAAAAGGCCGCAAGTAAGTGTATGAGGTATGAAGACAAGGATAACACAAACACTTGTTTGGGCTGATAACTCATCTGCCTTTAGTTTTTCATTGTTTGTTTTTGTTTTTTAAACAGATTTATGTGCTTGCATCTTTGCACTTCAGCAACAAGTGGATTCATTATGATCATTAGTTTTCTCTGGTGGTGTTACATCAGGCACATTTTCTTCAGTACTGCTGCTAGCATCATCAGCTAATGTGAAGATTTAGATGAACAGAAGATTATTTCCTTGTATAGTCAGCATGAGTCTTAATTTCAGGAAAGATGAAGAGCCAAATCCCAGAAGGTTCTACGCACCTACACCTCCCATTGACTCACCCTTTTCAGCCCCGCTCAGGACCTGGGTGTAGTAGTAATGCTACTAAATTGTTATTTAGATCTGAACACAGTGTGTTAACAGTCATTCATAAGCAAAATTTATTTCTGTTTGTTTTTTGTTCTTTCTGATTTCTAATTTAACCTTTTTAGTTTTTATTCCTTTCAGTTCAGGACTGAGTCAGGAACATCACTGTCTGGTGTATCTCCTCACTGTCTACCATCTCTTCCTCTTGCATTTAAAGAAATAGTTACTGATTCATTGACATTTCCTCTGCTTTCATTTGTTTCTGTACTGCTAGCTGTTTCCTCAATTTCATTGTTATCAAACAGCTCTTCAGTGATAGACTGCTGTTCCTCATCATCATATTGATAATTTTATTTTCACATGCACCATCCTGATTTTCAACATCTTCAGTGCAGTCCTCAGAAGATGAGTCATTTGCAAAAGACAGATTTTCATTACTGGAGTCATCTTTAGAGTCAGAATGTGTTGGTCTATTCTCAGGGATATTGTTTGCTCCTCTGTGCCTTTCATTATCCCTTGGAAGGGATGTGCCTGATGTACTTGCTTGGTCATTATCCAGATAATTAAAATCAAATGTACTTATTTTGTAGATTAAACAGGAACATTTTTTATTATGATGGTTTGTCTTTGAAGCTTTAAAAACATCTTAGCATAAATGTTGAACTTCATTTCGCTGACCATTTAAACATTTAATGTAAGAAATATTTTCATTCAATAGGTAAAACACTTAATTTTTAATAGGTTTACTTCATGAAAATATATATGTTGACACAGCATCATTTGTAAAAAGTGGAGGAAGATCCATAAAAGCTCAGGTTTTGGCAGCTTACATATAAGGATTATTGTTTGTGTGTATTGTGTATATAGATAAAAAATAATATATATAAATATATATATAAACATTATACATTATATATATATACACAATATATTATATATTACAGCAGGTACTGGTAAAGGTCAGAAATGGTAGGTGCTAAGATATATAAGTAAATTTCTAAGCAAAAAAAAAAAAGTAGAAGAAAGGGCATATATATCATAAATTACAGATGGCAGTGTGAGAGACTGTCTCAGCTAGCTTGCCCAGCCTCAGTTAGTCATTTTTGACTCCCTCCAGGAGTCCAGGGTCCATGGAGAAAACGGGGCACTTCCTAGGGCAGAATCCATCTGCGTGTTGTAGCCATCTGAGCATAGGAGGAATTGTTCTCTTGAGTTGTTTCTCTCTGTACACCGATTACAGATCAAGCCTACTTGTCTAAATGGACAAAGTTAGGTGAGAAGTATCCTCCCTAAAGACATGTTAGACTAATGTATGGGTCTGGCTGATGCAGATCTGTTCCTTGTGTGCTGAGCCCAGTCCTTCCCAGTTGCCTTCAAGGAGAATGCTCTGCCACCCATTCCAGGGAGGTGAGCTGTATTGACTTGTCACTCCTAAATGTCCTTTTATATCTGTGTCACACCTATCTTTTTCCATAACTGATATGAGGCACTTTTACTTTAGCTTGCCTTTTAGCTCTTTCTCTTTGTCAATATCCCTGTGTTGTTGTTGTAATTGCCAATCATTTAGCTTTAAATAAGAATTCATTTTTTGGAAATTCTCAAATATCATAAATAATTTCAGTTACTAGATCAGTTTCCTATTAGGTAAATTTGGAGCCTACTTAGAAATATGTTCTCTGATTTTTGACACTGTGAATATCACAGTGAACTAGTACAAATGGTAATCTCTTCAACTGTAGCTTCTTGCAAATGACAATATTTATGCTAAATCCTATCAAGAGCCTATCCAAAGTTATACAACCTAATAAAAATCTCATTTATTGCAAAAAGAAAAAAAAAGATTCTTGGCTTACCTTAATCAATTGCCATTTTTAATTGGTTAATTAATTAATTTAAAAAGAATAAATTAAGATCTGCTAGCAGATTATGGGAAACTTCAGTATTATCTGGATTTTTCTTTTTCCATTAGGGATTTTGTCACTTTCATAGAGATTTCCGAATCTGGGGAAGTGGATTTAACTTAAGGAATTTTATTATGCATTTCCATAACGCAGTTATGGGATTTGAATCAATAAGTTCTGTTATACTTCATTCCCATCAGTGTCAGCCTCCCTAAAATCACCGTACTTGTATTTCCTTGTACATACTGTGTGTTCCTGACTTAATATTTCTTATATTGTTTGAATAAGATGTTCTGTAGATGCAGCCTTATGGTGCTAATCATGCTGGGCTCATTCCCTTGAACTGGATCCAGAATTACCTCATTTTGCGTTAGGGTTATCCTCTTTGAAGAGTCCTTACATCCAGTGGAGGGATATAGAGTCTGAAAGGATGTGATTTTGTTAAGGCCATCTCTCTTCATAGTTATACTTAAACTAGGGAGGGAATTAGACTGCTGTAGTTTCACTTCGCAGAGGGGAACTGGTAGATCATGAAAAGTTTTGCCAGTAATGCCACATTGTTTTGATGTTGGATATCTTATTTAGTCATTTTTCATCTTCTTTATGTTTACTGAATTTCTTTTGCACATTTTCTTAGGATTTCTAAAAAATGTTTAGATCTCTGTATTTTAAGTTAAAACAGGACAAAAGACTAGCCTGTGCCCTTTAATGTATTCTACAACTGTGATTTGGTTGGTAGGAAAAACACATATTACAGATTGTGAAAATGAGTTTTGCTGACTGTAGGTTCCAATACTCATTTAGAAGAAGAATTGTTATTTCTGTGTTCAGATGCTGAGTTTTGAGGCAAATTTCTGCCAGCCTTTCTGAGTATTTGCATGCAGGCTTACTCTTTTGAAACCCAGATATTTAATTTCTCCCTCCATGTAACCGAAAGTTGTCATGTAAAGAAATCAAGCTTATGGCATTGAAGGTAACTGAGAATTATCAGCAGACCTTTTGTGTTCAGTGTGTCATTGTCAGCAGGACAACAAATGCCCTTATCAGAATATAACTGGGGATACAAAGAGAGAAGAGGACTTGTATATCTTTGGATATGAAACAGTCAACCAAAATTATTTTGGCAATAATAAATTCTTCCAAAGGAACCAAAAACTATTTCTGAATTTGTTGAATAAAATTTAAAAAATGAGAAAATGTAAAAAAAAAATTGCTATTTTTATTATATCTCATTTTTACATTTCAGATTTTTAGAATAAAAACTTGTCTTTACTTTTCAAAGTACCTCAAAAAAAAAGTTGAATGAAAGAAAACTAGGAGAATAAAAAATTAGGGCTTGAACCCATAGAGTCAAATATCACTTGCACAGCTCTAGTCACAAGCCAAAATCCAGTCCAATCTGGTAGTAATTAGAAATTGTTTTTATATGAAGAAGAGACATGATTAAAGGCATCTGAAGGTCACTCTTTTGTCCAATCTGGACAGCATACATGACTCCAAAATTCTCTGTTGGCACTCTTATACCAATCTGGTCAACCAATCTGGTCAAAGACTACATCAATACAAAGGCTTATCTTTCAGCTTGGCTTGAGAGGTCCTTCTAGAGCAAGCCAGCAGAGTATTTTGGCAGGTTAACATGATCAAGACATGCAAGATTTAGTGCCTAAATCCAACTTTTAAGTTTTAGTGGCATTTACAACATCCTGAAAGGTTAAAGTCATTTGGCATCTTCTCTCCTTTCTCCTCTGCCTCAAAAAAAAGGGTGACCACATCCAAAATACTGTTGGAAACGCTTCTTTTGTAAATGCTATTTGTACATGTTATCTGGTAGACAGATAGCTGGCACAAGCTAGAAGTGTGCCAGGGAGTATGGTAACAGACAGTGTGGAAAATCATGGGAAAAAATTTGAGCCTTTGAGTTGGCCATGCTTTATTTACTGATACAGCCACAATTTTGGGGACGAAGTTGAATCTTAAAGATGGACAGCCTGCTGTCTTCAGCTCTTTTACTGTTGACTATGACAGGGAAATCTTGCAATTTGTGGAAGGATTTTGGGATCTGAATTCCAGACGCTCACAGTCCTCAGATTTTTGACTAAGCTCTAGAAATAAGCAGGACTTTAGATATACCCTTGTGCTTATTATTTGCTACTCCTTAGCGGAAGGTAGTTTCTCTGCTTGCCTTTTTGAGATATTTAATGGTGTTCATTTGCTGGAGTGGTCTAGAAACCTAATTCTAGGTAGGATTCTGTAGATTCGGAAAGAAGGTAGAAAGTATTAGGAATTTCACCCTATGTGGTACTGCAAAAACTGGAACTCATCCAAAGACTTTATCAGGTGGCTATTGCTTGTTCTAGTGCAAAAGCTGGCAATTACCTGACCACGAAGGAGATCCTGTGTTTAGAAAGGGACTTTGTTTGTTTGCTTGTTTGAATGAGTCTTCTCTTCTTATCATTCTACTCCTTGCTTTGCTAAAGCATCCAGGATTAATGACCAGTCCAGCATTTGGGAGTGCTTAGAAAAAGGAGGTACAATAGAAGTGCAAGACACACTGTGTTGATAACTTTGTGCATCTCCTTCACTATCTTGCCAATCCATACCTCACTTGGGAAGGGAGCTGCTTTTGGTATGATTGGTGAGATGATTGATTTTCACTTGTGTTTGAAAATTTCATACATTTTTTGGAAATTAAAAAATAAAATACTTTCATGATGGTCTGCTGTAAAACATTGCAGCTACTTGCCATGATGTTGACTTTCGATAACTGAAAATTAAAGGTCTACTGAAATCATTTTGCTCCCCAGTGATTTAGAGACCTAGTCTTATCATAATTTAGAGTCAAGTTTTCGTCCCTGCCTAGTTCCATGATTTGCAAGCTGTTTCTGACAGCCATCGTTGTCAAACCAATGATATTTCTTCTTCTCCTTTTCACTTTTTGGCCCTTTCCCCTCATAATTAACTTCTTCATCAGATTTACAGCTATTTAGGTCTACCTTTCCGAGGGATATAAACTCCTGAATGAAAATACTGTGGTAACAGTACTTTTATTAACCATTTCCTTGCACATGCTTACCTTTTGGTAATTTTTTATGTAGAAAGTTCAAGTGGAAAATGCCTTTCCTCGGTTTATTTTATTTGTTTTAATTTTTGTATACATCACAGTCTTTGAAAAAGTAAAACCAAGACTTCAAATCCTCAAATTTCAGAGTAAATGCATGTTAATAAGAATTAGGAATATAATTAGTTTTGCTCCTGTGCATCCTCTAATAGCAAATCACTATTAGTTTTTAGGCAAAAATGAGAAAATATTAATGCTGTAGCTTTGGTCGAAATCTTTTGGAAACTACAGTTAACTTTAATCTTGTTAATAACAAGGACGTATCCTAATACAGTTGTTATAAATAAATGTTGTAGACTATATGTTGCTTTCTCTTCTCTTCATCCTGTGCAAATAAGTGATCACTGTTCCTGGGGCCAACCATCTCTCCATGGGATTTCTTGTTTTTAACTAGTGAAAAGACAACAAATCAATCTATGTTAAAATAAACATTAAATCTGATAAGGGGGAGTCAAATAAGTCCTTTGTTTTTCCTTCTGGACCTGCCTACACTGGGAAAAGTTGTACTCTGCTTTTTCCTTTGAGACCTTCAGCAAATTTCTGGACCCAAACATCAGCTCTCCCCTGAGATGAGTTAGTGTTTAATCTGATACCTGGTTTCATGTTTCCAGCATGTGTATTGCCATGTTACACATTCTGATTGAGAAGGAATGCTCCTAATATCATCTTTGAGATTTAAAAACTTGTACTTTCATTATGACCCACTGATGCTCATTTCCATCGAGAGAGTATGATCTAATCAACTGTGAAATAAATCTGATAATTCCACTTTAGGTGGTGCTCTTGCACACGTTTCAGAGAAATCTATTTCTGCAGAACCTGTTTTGCCACCAAGCTCAATGGAAACTGTTTAACAGTATATGTTATATAACAGAATGTGATTTAATAACTCTATTGAGATAAAGATCTGTGAGCCCATTCCTTAGTGACTGATATACTTGTTCATCTAAATCAGCACCATTTGATATGTTACAAATTTCATTAGCAGTCCTACAAATTTAACAACTAGGATGGCTCACCAAGATACAAAGTTATACTGAGAGACAGATGCGTTAATCTGTTTTGCAGCCCCAGAGATGGTAGCATGTCTCTTTTATAATCTGAAAATGGGATGCTTATAATCTCACAGACAATGTATGAATTAAAACTGAAACTCATTCCCATAGGTATGAAAAAGCATTATTTGAACTACTGTCGTGCATTGAAACCCTTGCTGTGAACGATTTCCCAGGTGTGCTAGGTGCTGTACAAAATCAGAAGAAAAAGTTGGTCACTGGTACAACAAGTTCTGAATCAAAAGGAAAAAACAACGGTTTGACACAGACAGATGAGGGAGTAGAAGGAAACAATAAGTCAGTATGATGAGAAGTGTTGCCAGCACTGCCAACATAACTGCTGTCAGGTCTCTCATAGGCCTTGGAGCAAATGGATTTGAAGGTGGATGTTTACAGAGAGCTCCCAACCATGAAGGGTAGCATGAAAGAAAGCATTTGAGGATGCAACAAATGAGTGATGGGCATGGGCATCATTTGCTGGCTGGAGCTGGGAGCTGATGTTCTGCAACTGAGTGGGAAATAATAGCGTGAGGGCCAGACCATGAAGAGTCTGGCTAGCAAAATTGTAGCGTGGGTTTGATGCAGCTGAGAAGACGGAACTCAGAGAGGAATTTTGAAAAAGAGGCGATACGGTAAAAACAACAGGCTAGAAAAGGGATCTTTGTTTTGTGAGTGAATGTAGCCTGAGCAGGCTGGCATTTGTCAAAAAAAGGGCTGCTGCAATAATCAAAGCTTGTCAGGATGAGACCCCCAGCAAAAGCTGACAGCTGTGTGAATAGATAAGAAAGGCTGTGTCTTAGAGAAGATATGCATAGAAATCTGCTAAATCTAAGTACAACTTTCACCTGAGTGATAAATATGATAGTTGGAGTATAGACTGGTGTTCTGTCTAGAGAGATTGAAAAAGCAGTGGAGAAAGATTAAAACTGTTCTGGCCCTGCTGAATTGAGCCGACAGCAAGACATTTAGGAAGTGGTATTGAAAAGATGGAGACAGTTTTGCTGACAAGACGTAGATCTGCAAATTAACTGCATATACCTTATCATGGAATTTGCATTTGTGGATGGGATTATCTAAAGCTAAGGTAAAAGGGGCCAAGTACCTTTATAGACCTTCTCTATCCCCAAAGTTAAAGGGGAAGACTCTCTGAAAATCAGACTGCAGAGACAACTAAGAAGAATGAGGACTAGAAGAAGAAAGTGTCTCGGTGATCAAGGGGAGACACGATCTCAGGAAGAAGGCTGAGGGGTAAAGAAAGGCTGAGCCTGAACTTTGGCTGGGTGGAAAGGGAGGTCATGGGGAAAGAATTTCAACAGAGAGCAGTTTTAGAAGTCTAACATGGGTTTGGAAGAAAATCCTAGATGGTGACTGTAAACGCTATGTTTGGTGAGGTTAGAGATGAAAGCAGAAAGCGATACCAGGCAGAGATGAGTGGGAGGCATTTTTATAAGATGGGAGAAACTTAAACATAAGCAGCAGTGATGCTGGTTACTACACATTAAGAAATTCAATTGAAGTGTTAGATGTGGTCATGTCTGGGTAGCAACATGCAGTAATTCTTGTCACAGCAGATTGCAACTGGTTTTGTTCTGGTCAGACTATGATCCCACAGCGATCACAAGTGAAATTCATTGGTCTAAGATGTATATGTTATTAAGGAAAACAGATTTTCTAAACCATATACTGTGATATTAGAATATGTTAGAAATTACAAAAATAGTGCATTATCCTTTATATTTATAATTTCACTATATTTTTTTCCAGAACTTTATTGGGAAAATTAGGCTTTGTGGGACCATCTATTCTAGTCTTATTTATATTTCACAATAGATATACTTAAAATTCCTACTTCCCTTAGCACAATTTAAAAATAAAATCTGAAAACTGCTGAAAAAAGAAACATTTCTTTCTTGCATAAAACTTCAAAAAGCCAATTTTAAAAAATCAGTATACTGAAGTTATACAATTAGCAGCTTTCAGTTTGACATATTTCATACTTAGAGATGTTTCCTTGAATTTTTTAAAAACACTTTATATAACAAGTTAAAAATAAACCTTCCTGGTGATTTAGTAGCATGAACTGAGATTAAAACTTCAAAGACAATTGTAAATGTGATGCAGTTACCGAACATGTGGCTCTTTGGAAACATCATTCTGTAATATCAGAGTTAAATGTCAGAGCTCCGCATTTACCTCTGAATGGTATAGTTGGCCCATGTCCAATGACACTAAAAGAACAATGCTTCATTGTACCATTTTAAATACATTTTCTTTGTGTTTTTTTTTTTTCTCCTTAAACATTCAGTGCTAAACAGACCTATTACTGTATGGTAAAAGCCTGCTAATGTGAAATGTACAATGAACTAAAACTCCCACCTTATTTCTGGAAACAAAATAAGGAACTAAGAAGTTGAGGCACTGCTCAAGATAAGGCATTTGCGTGTTGAATAACTGCCTTGATAAACTACTGCTGAATACACATTGCTAAAGGAAACCTAACAATGCCAAATATAAACTAAAACAAAGCTGTGTAATTTTTTTTCAGTTTGCTTTCCAATTCTTGAGAATGGTACACATGCATATATATTTTATTTTCTACAGGTTTTTCTTTTCTTTTTGTTTTAGTAGTCTGCCTGGTTTGCTGCCTTTTATCCAGGAACACTCCAAGTGCAGTTTCTACAGTGATAACAGACAAGAAGTAGACAGTGCAACATTTCCTTAAAATCAGCTCCTGAGAGAGAGAATTTATGTACTTTGCTGCTTGTCACGGTAAGGACTTCTGTCTTCTCTGTAACTTCCAAGTTTAGTACACAAACATTTGGAAACACAGAGTAAGAATAAAAGCTGAGGAGCCTTCTCTTCCTTCCTCCTTTTGAAGGAGTTTCCTAATCTTCTCTTGGCACCCAAATATTGTGCATTTCCTTTCCACCCTGCAAATTCCTTTGCAGAGTTTTCTGTTAGCACAGACTGATTTAAGATCATGACATTTCTGCTTTATTTTGGCAAAGAAATCCAAGTGCAGATGCTCTTTGGTATCTATAGCTCATGGATATCTATCTGTTCCACCCTCGTAAATATGTCTCTTCAAACTCTGGTCTCATATATACATTGTTTTTATACCAATATAACTCTCTGTATTCCTGCTTCTTTCTGCTAGCATAAATAGGAAGATGGCCAAGCATGGGGATTCTTGATTTATTTTAAATCTCACAAACTATATGTTTAGCATTTTTATAGTAATACCTCTTGAAAATGCTACCTGATCTCTTACATCCCTGCTTCCCCTGAGGCTGTTAGGTTTGTGTATCAGGCTGCACATGTCATACCGCAGCACATATTCTTGAAATACAAGAGACAGCATAACGCCAGCAAAGTTGACAACATATTTTCTTATCTGCTTCATCCTTTAATAATAGAGTGATGTTACAGCCACATTATTTGCTATCTCCATATGCATATTAGTGAACTGAGGGAAATGATAAAAGCCATTTAGTAGAAACTGTGGAGAAAACCCAAATGATTAAAATAGAATCCAAAATATTAACTGTGATGATTTGACTGTTCAGAGGACTGATCATTCTTGTTTCCCACTGACCTCATTGACTCACGAAGGCATATTTACTGAGTATCCATGATTCTTATGAGAGCCCATTTTCAGTTAAAATTTAGAATGTAGGTTCTTTTGGTTATACATCATTCTGCTCTCTTATAAGTGTCTTGAAAAGCTGGCCCTACTTTGATACAAATAATGGATAATGAAAATGGAACATAAAATATTTCCTGTTAAAGGTTGATTTTCCATCCGTTCCATCTGCACCTCATGGCTCTCCCCATCACTGGCCTAGCTACTTATTGTACTATTAGCAAGCATAGGAGAGGAAGGAATGACACTTGGCTCCCTCCTTTCCTGCGTAAACATGCAACAAGAGTCAAGTACTTATCCCTAACCTGTTCTTTTTTATGGAATATTATTATTTTACTATTATACCTATCTGTAACCTTTTGAAATTAAGCTGAAATTAGTGCATTGAGCACTGATGAGCTTCATTGCTGGAGATATAAATGTTATTTTCCTGTTTTCATCTGCTCTTTGAAGTTTTTCCTCAGAAGTGGGAATTCTGGAACTCTAATTCTCACAAGAGCTAACAAGTGGGTTGGCCACACAATAGACTGAACAGTGAAATACTTTTGCCTGCTAGCGCAACCTGTTCTTGTGAGTTCTGCCTTTTCAGAGGGAACAGATTTTGTGATCACATTGCACAGCTGCAATTTCTGCTCTGGCTAACTTGCATGTAAGATCTCTGAAGCTGAGGCAGTGCCTGTGGTACCTTTGTGACTGAGATAATAATGGCAGTGGAACTTGCACAAGAATTATATCTATTTCCACCATTTACTTTGAATCCAAAAACATAGGAGAAGACCCACAGAGTGGGAAGGGAAAGAGCCTTATCCTGAGTTTATTCTCTCTACAGCATTGTTCCTATTGTCTGCCTACCAGAACCATTGATGCTATCAGCTAGTGAAAATCTCCACCCAGCAGCCAGATTTACTGGGAAATGATTCTACATACCATTCCAGCCACTATTTTAACTGACTTCTTTTTCAATGATTAGCAAATCTATTCTAGGTATGTTCTCAGTCCAGGTTCATCACGGCAGTATTCAGGCACAATAAAAGGTACTAACAGCTACCATATGTTTCTTTTGTTATAATCTTTCAGAAGGAGAAGTCAATGTAAGGGAACATTTTGTTTTGCAGGGTTTGTGTGTTGTACTTGCGTTCATATGTGTATCTATGTTGGAAAAATTAAGTAAATGGAAAAAACCTTGCACTTGACTGAAGAAAGTGAGATTTGCAGTGGTTCTTCTTTCTGTGGAAGTCATTTCGCACTTCTGGGGGACCCTCAAGACTCCTGAAAGGCCAAGTTTTACTTATACTGAGGAAAGTTTGATTGTGCCAAAGAGCAAAACTTCCTACATCCTTGTGCTTTTTGTGATACTCCAGATTGCCTAAGTCTGGTTGACTAAGGGAGGAAGCAGCAGAACCATGAAATGTGTTTGCAGTAATCCATATAATGTAAGTAATATGGTATGTTGTTATGTACCAGTTGGATGTTCTTAAGCACTAAAGTTTTTGTGCCGAAGTATCACATTGCTATCATGTAGGCAAAATGTGAGAAATGTGAATAACTGAGGCCAAGTCACAATTTTCTGGGATGAAGCAGAGCCACTGAGCCAGCTGGAGAAGGCAGAAAGCATTTTTCATGAGCTTTGCCAGACAGGCTCTAAGGAAGCTTCCCTGAGGCTGCACTAGCAGCCGTGAATGTCTTCATTGGAGTACAAGATTTTGAGTACCAGCCCTTTTCAGTCATCATCCACGTTGCCAGCCATAGATATTAAACAAATTATGATTCAGATACAGATCCCAAAACAACTTGGAACTGATTTAAAAATGATGATACATATGAAAAAATTGGGTTATTTTATTTCTCTTTCTGAGCCTCTAGGTTGTTTTGTGATTCCCCTTTCTTTAGCTGCCTTTAAGGGGCTTAGATTTCATTAAAAGAGGAAGAAGAATGGGATTCTTTTGTGCTCTACTTGGTTCACAAAAAACCCCAGAGTTCTGGAGGTTACTGTAAAAGAAGTGGGGCTCACTGGTACTACGAAAGGGGACACGCAAACCTGGCTCCTCTATGATCTAATCAGCTGGACTTTGAGTGGCCAGCCCAGGGAAAGAGAAAAAGGAAGGTTGTGAAAATAGCAGGTAGGGAAAGGCTGCTCATTTGGAGGGCATAAAACCTTCTGTAGCTCCTCTTTCACAAATTTTATCACTAGGCGAGCAAGGGTTGAAGAATCTGACAATCATGCCACAGCATCTCTAACATATTCGGACTCCTACTGCATAGTTTGAAGCTATCTAGCAGATGCTGAATTATGTGCAAACTTACTGTCATGACAAAGACCATAAAAAAACAAAAATGAGACAATTAAAGACCCCGTGACAAATTTTATAACGAGTATAGAAAATAACACAAAGGTAATCCATAGTATTATCTTTTCAAGGTTCTTCTTAGATGTTGTAAATATGGTTTATAGTACTAGTTATTTTTTTGCTACTTTGCCATCAATCACCCTGAGGCATTACTAAACTGTTACTTATCTGCTGACAGGTAAAACAAAACTTTAGTGCTGATATTACTGAAGTTTTATTAGTGAATGTGAAGAGCTCAAAGTAACCAACAATCGAAGAAAGAAAGAAACAAACTTTGTTAAAATATACAAATATACAAAGATTCTTAGATTGCTCACCTACTTTTTGTTCTCATGGTAATTTTTTTACTTAAATCATTTGAACGGAGTGGAAAGGGAAGGTAATTGACCTTTTCAGTTGCAAGTCATGGTTGATGGATTTTTGTTCTATTTTGGTTATATTTGAGTAATCATTTTGTTGTATTGTCACATGATACCCAGGGCAGCTACAATGCTTGGACATGTACTCTTTTATAATGGCTATTTAATTTTTGTATTTTTATTTTAGGTTTCTAGTTTGTCCAAATTCTGGGTGCAATTATGACTATTGAAATCATTGTGAAAACTTTCACTGACTTTAGGGGAGCCGTATTTCAGTCTCTCAATCTTTTTAATTGTAAATGCTTTAGGACAGGGACAATATGTTTTGTATTCAATAAGGAAAATGTGACAGTATGTGACCAATAATTTGAAATTAAGGTATTTTTACATCATTATTTCTTGTTACTAAATCAACAGATATCTACAAGAATCCTAAATTTCTCTGTTTGCGATTGTTAACTTTGATAAAAATTAGTGAGAATATAGTCATATCTCAAAGGTATGAAAACAACAATGCATTACATACTGTCATCAAGTCAGAAAGAACCCTGAAGTTGTGAGTTGCACTAAGCATAGCTGATATGGGGGCAAATCACTAATTATAGCCATACAGGTTATCTGTTGGTGAAGGTCCCTTCAAAATCTTGACCAATCTTCCGGTCTAGTTCAGCACAAAAGGAAACTGACTGAATTTCACCATAGTGTGTCTTTGCAAACATAAATTTTAAATATATTGAAACTTTATTTTTGCCTCATATTTTTCTTTGAATAAAAATGACCAAAAATCAGTCATATATCTGGGATTTAGTTGCTTGAAATAGAGGTCAACTGAATAATAGCTGGCTTGGTATTAAAGATAATTTATAGTGTCAAGGTAAATGTTTTAAGCAAGCAGTTTTTAAAATACTGATTTTAATAAGATGCATGACCCTGGTGCCTGTTATTTAGTCTTGCACATCTTGCTAAGATTAGCTTTTCTAGACTTGGCCTGCAGAGAAGCTAGTGTTGTTTACTTCAGCAGCAGATGTACATATTAAATTTCTTCATATAGCAATTTCTCAGCATACAAAAGTTCTATTCTGCTATTTGATCCTGTGACAGCCTCAGTCTGCTACTTTATCTAACTGAAAATTAAAAATCTTTTCCTACATCCTTCTAGAAATCCATCTTTTAATAACTGTAGTTGTTTGTTCATAATTTACACGTGAAATGCACATGTGATGCTGTATTCCTTAAAACAATATCTTTTACCTTTGACTTCTGGTGCTTCTGAAAGTGCAAAAAGACACAAATACTAAACTGAGATGCCTTACGAAAATCTGTACGTACAGAACACAAAGTCAAAGAATCTTACAGTGGTTCAAGTATCAGCAGGAATTAAAGTAAATTCATTTTGGAAAAATTAGATTGAAAGATAAAAAGAAATAGGAATAAGAAAAATCATAAGATGGCAATTTGGATAAAATCCTGAGAATGCTGAATTCTGTGGGAGATGCGCCATTTAATCAACTCAGCCAATACTTACTGCCCCTGGCAAGTAATACTCAAGGAGACCCAGGGATGGCAGGTGGTAATAAACTAAGTATGGAGTTGTTGTTTGAAAAGCTTGCCAATGTGGGCAGGTCGATATGTTGCATGCATAAAAGTCTTTGTTACAGAATCCACTCTAAAGTAACATATTCTGTAATCAGCACCTCATTGCACTTCAGCTCCTGTTTCAGTCACATCATTCATTCTGTAGTGTAGATGTATTAATTGAATATTTAGAAACATAAAGACACTTGTCTCTGTACTTATGATTCATATAGTCAAGGGTGACAGGGCGGTTTGTTTGGATATGCCGAGCACAGTAGTGTACAGAGGACTGTGCCGACCTTTATATGATCAGTACTTTCTATCATAATATTTGCAGCACCTGTTGAAGCAGGAACCAGTCTGTTAGTTCAGCTTGTGTGCTTCTCCTGGTGGAGGACTTGGGGTTTCTATTCACAGAAATGTGGTTTCCCTCACGTTCCCCAAAAAAGTTGGCCAGTAAGTTGTGCTCAGAACAGCATGCCTTAATGATGACCTTGAAGCCTTTTCCTGGTCACTCACAAGTCCTCTTACCACTTGCCACGTTGCCATATAGAAGCTGCATGAACATCCATGTGTTGTTGTTCTGAACAATGTGCCCATCCCTGCACAGCTGGTCTTGTTCTCCAGATAGATGTGCAGTCAGCATACTGCAGGACTGCTTGACATACCACCTCATTTGTGAGCATGTATAGACATATCAGTGATGGAATTACTCTGCATGATCAGTGCGCCTTCTGCACAACACCCAGCTCTCCCAGGCATAGTGCCAGAAAGTAAGCACAACCTCAGAGGTGAACTTGTGTGATTCTCAAAACAGAAGTCGCATTCTGCAGTGCAGATGACTGGAAATTTTCGAGAAAAACAAATTTCTGTAAAAAAGGTTTAGTCAGGCAGAAGTTCCTATGGTGATGTAACCTTTTATTAGAAAAAATATTCTTAGAGTGAAATTCATGGTAAAAGACAAGAGAATGAAAAGGCACCTTTTTGAGATCTAGTGGATGAATTTGGCCTCTCAACTAGTCAGTGCCTTTTAAAATGCAAGCCCAATTGCTTTAAGTCTGAAGATGGCAAAGCCTGAGGATGACTTTTCCCTGAAAACTTAAAAGGAATGCGGGCCTGTACGGCTAGGAATGTACTGTCATCTTCTTTTGCTGAGTAAAGAGACATGGCTAGAAGGGTGAAATGGGGAGACCTAAAGAAATTTTATTCACGCATATGTTTTAAAATATTTTGGGACATTTTCTATTAAAAACAACAAGACCACAAACATAGGAACATGATGACATTTATTATCATGTTGGAAAAAACATGGGCAAGCCAAGTTTGTGCATCATGCCAGAGCATACTTTAACTGATATTGCTTACCTCCTTGGGCTGAAGAAGTACTGAGTAAAGGTTTTTCTGTATTTTTTTCTGTAAAAGAAAACAGAAAGAGTACATTAGTAAATTCCTTGTTTGCTCTCAAAGATACCAGACGGTCCTTTATGTCATAGTCCTCACGCTGAAGGTATTGAGACTATATAGTGTGTGGTCTAGCTGCCCATAGCAGAAATAGTCCAGAGCAGCTGTGTTGAGCTCAGCAACCAGGCATGGCTAGTGGGGACAATGTGCAGTGGAAATAACTATTTAAGATGACATAGGTATTTAACAAGGTTGTAGTACCCCAGATATCGAGTATTCTTAATTAGCATGTCGGTGAGGACTACACCTGTGCACTGACCAGCTGCTGACTTTGTCAACTGAGCTGCTGACCCACCACTAGCACTTCAGCTTTTGAAACCTATTGTCTGGCTGCTTCTTTTTCTATGAGGGCTTGAGCAAGGGCTGTTTAGGTGTTTTAGTAAGAACCCCCTAGAAACTAAACCTGACCAATGATTCTGCTATAGAATTGATTGCAGAAGGTATATAAAATTGTTGTGAAAGAGAGAGCTACGACAGTGAGCAGAGTCTCTGCTAGATAGGGTGTTCCTTTGAGGTACAAATACCTCAGGTATTTGTACGTGAGGTACAAATTTCAGAAACTGCTACAATTCCTGGGGAACTGAACCACCAGGTTGTTGGTTTATTTTGCATGAGTAGTCTTTCACAGTGAAAAAAAAAAAGGAAAGATCCTAGAGTGGTGTGGGACATGTTGAATTTCTAGCAGCTAAGAAAAAGTTTTTATTTCCTCTTTTACCTGAGCAAAAGACAGGATTTAATCTCTTAGATCTAAAAAATGAATGTTTGGGCAATTTGTGTCATGAATCACCTGATTCAGCAGAGTAATCGATAAGAAAGGCCCTTCCACAGTAATTCAAATAATCTATTTCATGCTGGAGCTCTACATAAGAAGTACACAAAACAGCTAAAGAGCATAATTTATATAGAGAAATTAATTTTGGAAACTGAAAATGCAATGTATTGCTTGGGACATAACATATTCTGAATTAACTGTTGATTTCACAAATAGTTCAAACTTAATGTCTCATGTTAGGACAATGAACAGATTTAAGTGTGCCTTGTGCCTTTTTTTGACAAGTCAGAAGTATATCAACTGTGCCTCAGCAGGACTAGATTAGAGATACGAAGAGCCTAACCTACGGAATGATTTGAGGTCCCCACCTGTAGAAATGAAAATGCATAAATGTCATAACTCTTCCTGTGTTCGGTAACACAGGCAGCTCCACTGCAGTACCTCACCCTGCCATTTGCTGTCTGATATGTCTACTCTGCCTCAACTGTCCAGTCTCTTGCTATGATTCATTTCCCTACTATGTGTTTGTCCTCACACACAATTTTGCTACTTTACATAGAGAAGCAGCTCTTTCCTCTGCTGAGATATAAATACTGGAAAACCTGCACTGTAAAATGATATTCTGAAATAGTGAACTTAAAGGAAAAAATGCTTTTAGCACAACATATGTGGTAATCAGTGCCTTCTTAAGGATCAGATTCTTGTATCTATACACGTATAAGCAGATTTTCATTTTCACTCCTCTTAACAAGAAAAATGAGGAAAAAAACCACTATGTTTTCAGTGCTTATGGGTGCAGAGGAAAGCCAAAAACTACAACTAAAAGAATTTATAAACCTGAGTCTATGAAGAAAGTTGGGAGGTGCATTTAAACTAAGGTGTCCTAGTTCCTGTTCATCTAGACTGGGGACGTTCTCAGAGCATATTGCACTTCCTTCCAGCCAAGGTGTCTGGGTGTCCTTCTGACAGAAACAAAGGTGCACAGGGAAAGAGAGGAGAAAATATATGCACCTGTGGCTTGCCCTTATATAGGTCTGGAATATGGTTGAGACATAGAGGTGCTCCTGGATCTGCCATTTTATATTTAGCCAAAAATTACGACCACGTAGATTTCCTTCTGTCTTCCTCATCACCACCTGTCCCTATCATCCCTCCCACCACCATCCAATTGCCCCCACATCTAGCACTTGTCCTAAGCACCTTCACACACATCTCCTGACATTGAAACCTCCTTTATGTTAAATGAGTTTAAAATTCAAATGGCTTCTTAATAGATGCTATTGAATAGCAATATTGCCACCATTTGTCTTTGATAAAATATCATTTGTCATTATTGCTAAGGCCCCTGTTCCTCCTTCCCAAAGTCTTCTGATAGCAATGAGTTGTTAGTGCTGTCCTTTCTTTCCTTTTCTCACATGCTTCCCCCCCTCCCCCCCCACCTTAGGACTTTTCTGAATGGTATCTGAGGAGAGACTTTTCCAGGGGCTGGAAGATCTACCTGTCTACTTTGTCAGGTGTTGAGAGAGAGAAAAAGAGGTTGTTGGCTTCCTCTGAGAAGAACCCATTCCTTCTTATCTAATGCTTTGGCATTCTGAAAGTATACATGGCAGCAGCACAATACTTACCATATTCTTGAAGATTTTAATGCTGCCCACAGATGTGAGAAATTCAGTTCTTCTACTGTCATTTATTGCAGGTGCTGATCTTTTCAAAACTAGCAAACAACAAGAATGACAATGGAGCCCTCTAACTTGATTTGTCTTCCCAGCTAACAGGGCTGTTGTGCTGTTAGTTTGCTTTTTTTTTTCCCCCCACAGGAAGGCATATTATCACCAGCAAATAGTAATTTAGGCTAGGCAACTTAGGCCCCCATGTCCTCTAGGAAAGTCTTTACAATTAAGCACTAGCAAATGGGTTTTCTAAGTCACTTGTAGCAGCATTGTCCTTTCTGCTCCCTGAGGGAAATAGCTTATAGAACCATTTTGTGAATTTATCTGGAGATTTCTGACTAAGAGAATTTCAGTGAAGATTTAATGTTTTATAGACCAAAAAAAAAAAAAAAAAAAAAAAATCAGACTGGAGTAGTTTGAGGAGAAAAATGAAGCAGGAAAATGTATAAAGAAAATGCATGAGGATGAGGTTTTAAGGACTATTTTTTTCTGTTTTCTCAGACACTTTTTTCAATATAAAACCACTTTTGAAACAAAAGAATCCAAACAATGTTTTGGAGAGCTCAGGAAAGCTGGATCAGAAACTATAAAGCTGCACCTTAATTTCCCCAAAACATGGTTGGAGAGCTTGGAATTTCTACTTTCATTCAAGGATGTCTGCCATACTGATCTGCCAACCGAAGTCAACAAAATACTCCCACTGGTTTCACTGTGTGATGGATTGAGCCCTTAGGGCTCTGCATGGTTATACAGTCAGGTACTGTCTAGTTGTGTAAGTGTGTCTGCTAGTTTTTTTTTTTTTTTTTTTTTTTTAACCCACCTAACCTTGCCACACAGAGAGCGTTGGTAAGCCACATAATTTAAAGCATGTAAAACTAGTTTTCAGTAGAATATAGCCCTTGTGGGTAAATAATTTAACTCTCCTCCCCCAAGTATTGTGTTGGAAACAATATTCAGCACAAACTGATTGTATAGATAGCCTGATTGTAAAGCAAGATTAATATGAAAAGGCAAGAAGTCTGCAGTAAAACCTACTAACTTAAATCATCCACATTTGTGTACAAGCATTCATATTTAGCAACAGTCCCAAGGCTGAGATTAAAGCTGTTTGGTAGGTTACTTCAAGGCCTTTTTATTGCTAAATCTTATTATGTCTCTAAAATGTAGAAATTAATCACCTGTCATCAAAGCTACAGTGGATTATTGACTTCTAAATGTCTCTACAAAGTGATTCATGACAGAATGGAACAGGAGACTGAACTAGCACTGAAATTCTTGCATGTGATAAAAAGGGTCTATTAAAAGTGTTCGAACAAATGCTGACTATTAGGTAATCATCACAAAGGATTTTGTTATCAAAACGTGGTGCTTCTTGAATAACCTTATTCAGATATGTAGATTTGCAATAGCAATCATCTAATGGGGAAGTTATCTGGAGAATTTGAATTGTTCATCTGAGAAGTTTGACATTAGGTAAACTGCAGCAAGCTTTTCTAAACTGGCTGCAAGCCAGTGATGGTGAAAACTGTTTTTCACACTTGCTTCTGGGTATCTCAACTCAAAAATCATGTGAGTATTTCAATTCAGAATCACTGGGATGTAATGGGAAATTTCTTATGATTTAGATATTTTGGTATATATTCAGTATCAGTTGCTCTTTGAAATTCATTTTAAATACAATGAGGATGTACTACTGTAAGAGGAAAAAGAGTCTGGCTTTCAGCTGAGTCAGTCTGGGTTTCTTAAAAGGATTGACACTCCTCCCATTTAGTTGTAGTTATTATGCAGCTGTACAGCTGTGGCTGTGTGGTGTTATCTGGGGATGCAGATTGAATTGGCTGGTGTTTCTGGGGGAAAACTATAGATCCCAGATGGTTCCTGGTAAATCTACATTCGTCCTGCTCAGGACTCCTTCTGGAAATCAAAAGGGAAGTCCTTAGCAAAGGGAAGCTGATACAGATTTCTTCTCCAAAAGCTTGAAAATATTTTCTAAGAAAATCAGTATGGAGAATGCGGAGCTTCTGAAGGACTAGTTTAGGAGTTCTGCTATAAATATTAGAAGACGAGGTTTATGACAAATGTCTTTGGAAAGATATTTCTGAATGGATTTTGAGAGTGTGTCTCCATCAGTCACATTATTGGTCTGCAGGGAGAGCTTTCTGCTTTCTGCAGGGAGGAGGCCGGCTGAAGGCTGCTTCCTTCCCAAAACTTTGCAGCATGAGCTCTCACACTAACTCTTTGCAGTCTGGTAACAAGTGTACCCCCATTTATGGGTTTAGAGGAAAGAGACCCACTGAACTTTCACTTAGCGTCACTTTGTTGTCTAATAGCAGGTAGAGGAAATGAAGGAAAGATTTATTTAGTAAAACTAGAAATTAGGCATTTAGGTACAAGGCTGTGGAAAATAGAAGTTATAAAAAAAAGAGACAACAGTTTTTTAATCCATGTGCAACAACAGAATTTTTCTCTAGTTGATTTTAGTATCCAATATCTGCAGCCTGTCTTTGGGCATGGCTTAGCTGCTAAAGCCAACAATCTGGAATTCCTACAGTCACCCTGTCTTGTGATGGCTAAGTAATGAGTAACTGCATCTCCATCTACCCGTGCTTCTATTTTCCATATTGATTTTTACAGAAAAAATGGTGACACTGA
The DNA here is from genome assembly GCF_036370855.1 of Dromaius novaehollandiae. Lineage (NCBI taxonomy): Eukaryota > Metazoa > Chordata > Aves > Casuariiformes > Dromaiidae > Dromaius > Dromaius novaehollandiae. The sequence goes on from NC_088098.1 coordinate 175,481,395, forward strand.
TTTGGATAAAAATGAAAATGCATTTGACAGCACCACGTGGACTCAGGCAGTTTGGGCACTTAAAACCATTTCCTTTGTTCAGGCTGTTCTGGTCATACAAAGGGTTGTGTGTGCATTTGACTATGTTTGTCTGCTTCCTATGTGCCACAAATGGCTCTTTTGGGGAGCCTTGGGTATGTAAAAGATTTTCCGTCTTTCCTGTTAGTCAGCCTCCTGTCTTTCTCCTCACTGTCCTATCTGGATTGCTCATTTTGAACTCCTGAGGCCTTGTTATGACTAAGAGTATGCCTCTATGGATTACTGTATGAGATCTCAGGTGTACAAACTGTGCATATGCTCATGGTCTTTGCAGAGACCTCAGGTTATTGGTACAGAGTATAAACAAGTGGCTCTACCTGGACCTACTGGTAAGCGCAGATGCTTTCTGTTCTTGTTCCTGTCCCCCTTGGCTCTAACTGACATTTCTGTGTTTAATAACTAAAGATAGATTAAGAAGTTGTTGTCACTGAGTTCTTTGGAAGTGTTTGCCATCTTCCCATCTGATGGACACTTTCAACAGTCACAGTAGCAACTGCGAGAGTCATAGAATCATAAAAATGTTGGTTGGAAGGGAGCTCTGGAGGTCATCTAGTGCAACCTCCCGCTCAAAGTGGGAATATTGCCAGTGCTGGAACGGGTCAGGTGGTGCTTTGTCTAGCTGAGTCCTGAGGATCTCTGATGATGGAGATGCCACAGCTGCTCTGGGGAACCTGCTCTCTCTTGCCCTAATGTCCATCTTGAATCTCCCAAGCCACGATCTCTGGCTGTCATCCTTTGTTAGTGTCTGCCACTGACAAGAAGAGTTTGGCTCTATCATCTTTGTAACTGCTCTTCAGGAAATTGTGCGGTGTTATTAGGTTACCCCTTAGTCTCCTCTTCACCAGACTAAACAAGCCCGCTTACCAATCTATCTTTGCAAACTGCGTGCTCTAGGTCTCTGACGATCTTAGTAGCCCTCTGCTACCATCTTAGGATCCCGCTTCATCTTCTGCACATCCCTACTGAACTAGGGGCCACAGACTGACATTGCTCTGGGTGCAGCCTCACCAGTGCTGCGTAGAGGGGGGACGCTGCAGGACACACTCCTCCGAATACAGCCAAGTGCCTGATTTGCCTTATTCATGATGAGACTATGCTGTTGGCTTGTATGACTGGTGTCTATTGTAAAAGTAAGTCCCTCTTTGTTTTCAGCAGGACTGTCCATCGGCCAGTTGTGTCTTGGCCTGTGCTGATGCACGGGGTTATTCTACTGCAGGGCCTCGCAGTTTTCCTTACTGAACTTCATGAGTTTTTTATTGGTCCAGTCCTCAAGTTCCTCAAAGTCACTCTGGGTTGAAGTTCAGCCTTTCATTGTGTCAGCCACTCTCTCTAAATTTAGTGTTATCTGCAGATTTACTGAGGATGCAATCTGTGTCATCATTTGGGTCTTTAATGGAGACGTTGAAAAATATGGGCCCCAATATTGACCCTGGGGTACTTTGCTTGTTCCTGCCTGCCAGCCATATGTTGAACCATTGATAACTACCCTTTGGGCCCAGCAGCCCAGCCAATTTTCAAGTCCGCCTGACAGCCCAGCCCATGCAGTGTTGCAATTAATATAGTACAATGTATCCTTTGGGGGATTTTTTTCATTTTAGAATTGACAATAATGCAGAAATATCAACCACCTAAAATGTGGCAGGTGTGGCCAATGTTGAATTCTGAGTCCAAGTGGGCCTCATACTATAATCACTGCAGTTCTGACTAACTTCTGAGCCAAGTCGCAATGGCTCCTGCCTCATTAAACTGAGCATGAATAACCTTGTCTTAGTTTTCTATTAAAAAAATGTATATATTTATGAGCTGCCAAAGCAGCTACTCTGAGAATGTTCCTTTTTTTCCCTAGAATTTGGGGGCACTATTAAGGTGAATGCTTGCTCTGGACCTTTGGGGACATATCTAGTCATCCTAAAATCTTTAGTTAGTATTTGCAGACACCTAGTATTGCATAGCTATCTTGTGATGATGCTATAGAAATGTAGGTGAAACAAAAGTTATTAAGATTCAGAGGTGACTGACACAGACATCTTAGTTATCAGCTTACTACTGTCTGTGGCAAAACTGAGAAATTCATTTTCTAGAAATACAGCCCTCTACTTTTTGAAATAAAACACTGTGATGCTGTCTGAAAAACCTCATACTGATAATTTCAACTTCTTTTCACTTTTAGACAGGAAATTGGAAGGTTTCTTCGTTATTTTGAATCATCTTCTATTCCTACTCTTATAAATACATTAGAAATATGTTATCGCTTATCTAATGAAGATATGATTTTTATTTTAACTTGACCTTAATTTTTATTCAAAATGTTGTTGAAGAAATTTGTCAGCACAAAAGCCAAGGTGGGAATTCAGTAGTGGCCCACGTTTGTACAGATGCAACGACATGACATGCTGGTTTGTAGAACCCGGCTTTGTCTCCTTGCGACTCTGCAGCATGGCTAAAGAGCTTGGCCTAAAATGAGCAGGCAGATTAAGAAAATCGCAGAGATATGGAACTGCAGAGACCTTTTAATTATTCCTAGCTCTTTTAGGTTCTTCTATACATTCTTCTCTTTGATAGGGTCCCTCTTTCCCAGCTCTTGATTCCTCTTTACTGTAGATCTCAACAAGAGTGAGGAAGAAGTAGGGAAGAACAAAAAGCAAAGTGCATTCTTCTTCTCATAAGTGTCCTCTCAGCTCAACTGCAATAACACACCTATGGAACAGGAAAAAGCAGTTATTGGAGAATGGACTTAAGAAGAGCGAATGAGGATGATAACAAAGGTGTGAATGACTCCCTGCTGTAGCTTTCATCATTGGTTGGATGTACGTGTGTGTGTGTCAGGGACATACTTGTTCTCCTAAAACAGTTGCATACCAGCCATATGATTATACTTAAAATTATCTGTGCTGAGAATGACAGGAAATCTCCTTTCCATCTCACATAATGGAAATTAGAATGGCGAAAGCTCCTTGTACTGTATACTGTAATGCAAAGATTATTGTTAATGCGTGTATGAAAAATGGAACAGATAGTGACACTTGTTCAAATTACAGTTTTGAATTAATTGGTTTTAACAAAGTTCTTGCAAAGTACTTTGTGTGTGGCCTATTTAGTCACACTGTGATCTTTATTGTATTGGCTGCTGTATAGCATGTGAATTTCTTGGGAGGAGTATTAGGAGTTCAGATCTGCAGGCACACTGTGCGTACCGGGGTTGCTTACGGGGCGAAAGGCAAGGTTGCACTAAATTCTGAACCTTAATCAGAGACTAGATTCCCTATTAATTAGTAGAAGAAGGTAGGCACTCCAGAGAACATTTCAAGACCCCTCCTCTCTGAATCACTCTATTGTTTGGTTAAAAAAGTAGCTAGGCTGCTAACTTCGATACCTACCTTAGTACCTCAAGTTAAGTAACAGGAGCGTCCCTCTCAGACTCATCAGCCTGAAACAAGAAGCATGGATCTTTGCAGCATGGGGGACATTCAAGGCACACCTTTTTCCTCAGATCCTAAAATGGCAGCTAGGAATAGGGTTTTCATGAGAGCCTCTAAACCACAGTGATCCCTCTTTAATTACAGTATATCTGTCTCAATCCAGATATACCACCTTTGCAAAGGGAATCTGCTGGCACTGCAGCACACAGGTGTAGTTCATGAATGACTTTACTGAATGTAATGGTATTATGCTAGTGTAAAATAAGTGAGATCATAATTAGGTTCATTAACTTAAGTAGTAGCTACCCTAACAACTCATAGTAACATGGCATCTGGTACCTAGATGCATGTTTTATTTGATAAGTCAAGGGTGGGGTTGTATTTGTCTGTTTACTCACAGTTCAGTTATTCAAAGGAGAATTTCTGTAAATGTGTTGTATATGTTTGTGTCCTCTGAGACACATTCTCCTTTGTTACCCCTGCACTAATCCATTTTAACATCTGTCATGTTGGATGAGTTTCTTGTTCAGAGAGTGGTGGTGTCCACTGGATGCTGGATTTATGGAGAGTAAAATTTGGCCCCTCATCCTAGATGATTTTCTCTATTTCTTTTCAAGTTAACTTCTTGCTTCACTTTTGGTAGTGCATTTAGCAATACCCCAATCCATTTGTTGAGCTACATTTTTGCTAGTAGCATATGGATATCTAACAGGTGGAGGAGACACTGTACAAATGAGAATTTGCCTTTAGGTCTTCTCATATTTTAGCTTCTGTGAATTTGGCTGTTATGCTTACTATTCTAAACTCAGTTATTATTTTACTCATCTTCATCCAGCACATTTCTGATGTGTCTGAACAAGTTTAGAAGACTGTAGCAAACTGAAAAGTCTCCATGAGCAACTTTATTCTTTTCCTCTTACTATTCCTCCCCCTCTCTTATCTTATTGTTTTCATTCATGATGCCCTTTTAGGTGTGGTATATTTTTCTCGTCTCCTGCCAAACTACCTAGGCTCCTTCCTCAATGCCTTTCATCATTGGTCATTGTAAGTTACCTGCCTTGCCTCGAATTTAAATCACCCTTTGGATGTTGTATACTTTCCTTGTCTCTTCTTTAGGGCAGGGATGGTGGACAAGACTGAGTGTCTCACCAGTAGCTCAAAACAGCTATTGACCTTACTGGACAAGCTAAATAAGATGGGTTAAGGGCTACTTTGCATTGCTCGGCTGAAGCCAAAACCTGGTGAAGCTGGCCCGCTATCTTTATACTTGTGTACAGCATCAAGCACACTATCGGGACTTAATAGGCAATAGAATAATGGATGCCTTAAAAACACCTATGACAAATTTAATACAAGAATTGAAATACAGGGTAAGTGGAAAGGTGAAGTGTTGGTGAAAGTCTTAAATCACAAGCTGACCTTTTTTTTTTACCCACAGGACTTGCTGTTGCAACTTCTGCGCTGCTCCATGGTTGCTTTAATTTATATGACTAATGACATGAAAGATGTAAAATCTGTAAAAATACAGTGTTTGGCTGCTTAAATTAAGTTTACGAGCTTTTCTTAAGCCTGCCAAACAACTTAAATATTTCATGGCTTTCACAGGCTACAGTTCTAATATTTATAACTCTTGTGTGCAGATTTCAAAAATTATAATTACAACTCCCAGGATCCCAGATATAGCAGATGTTCAATATTTTGTACAATGTTGGCAGAAATGCTTTTCATGCTCTTTTTGATCTCAGTACCCCATGTATTGTATCTGCTGCAACAAGCTGTTGATAAGAGGGTTTATTGTTATTTCTCTGTAAAAAGACTCTGTAGGGCAGATTCAGGATAGGATATAAAGGAGGATGAATGGGGATTCAGCCCTAATGAACAATGAGAAACTCTGTGCATTGTATTCTTTTAAACGCTGCCCTATTAAATGGCATATATGATGTTCTTCATTGCGTAGACTCATGTAGGACTTGTGGAGTTAGTATGACCCTTTCATTTTAGGCTATCCATCCTTGCCCCATTCCCCTGCACTGACGGATCACTTCGTTTTCCATTATCTTTTACATATTCACCCCCATGGAGCTTGTGTTCCCTGCATGAGGGTACTAGAATAGCCTTATTTGAGCCAGATGCCAAGGCCCATATACATATTTTAGTCAGAGAGTCGATGTTTGAGATAAAATTATGGCATTGACTCTCTGATTTTTCTAATGATCCACTTGTACTGTGGAGAAGAGAAATGAGCTTTAAGCAGCTGGGCTTGTCCCAATTCTTGTCATGTTTTACTTATATTGTGTTCCTCATTATTGTAATTGGGCTTTTTCTTACAGCCATATTGGGCACTCCGTTAAACAGTTAAACTTCAGTGTCACTCAGATGATTACCTCAAATTTACAACAGTATCTGTAATGAGCCTCTACCCTTTACAGGTAAATTTTAATGCAGTCCACAAAGGTAAAAAAAACCCAGACAAGTTATTTATTTGGTTAATACAACATAGCAGTAGCAAACAGATGAGATCATTGTATAAATGAACTAAGGTAATTTTAATTATATTATCATTTATTTAGGCCCCACTTAGAAATGTACAGAAGACATTAAAATTCACATGCTTTTAAGGATATTACCTTATAAAAACTTCAAATTGGGTATCTAGTCTTTCATTTTCAGTATTACCTTAAAAATATGTTTGGGAATATAAAAAATAGATTGAAAACATAATGAAAACATAATGAAACTTGAAACAACATCTTTTAATGATCTGTAGATGTCTTCTATTATTCATTTCCATAGTATAACTATAAGAAAACCAACATACCATACTTTTAAGGAGTTACTTGGGTTGAAAGCTTCTTTTTTTTATGAGTTGTTCAAATACAAGAAAGAAACGTTGCCATTTTCTGTTTGCAAACAAGGGATCTACCAAAATGGCATTTGTACTATAGCTTAAATCCATATATAAGATGGATCCAACATGACAAACTCTCGAAGCTTAATGAGATTGTCTGGAGAAGAAGATGACTATGTAAAATGACATTTCAAAATTGGTGACTTCAGATACGATAAAACTACTCTAGAGGATAATCAACTATAGATAATTTATGAAAATTAATGTACAGAGCATTTTGTCAGTTAGAATACCAATACTCAGGTGGTATTAACAGAGTTAAAGTTGTATTACTTAGGAAATGTTAAAGAAAATATTATGTATTATATAGTAGATGTAGGCTGAGTTTAAAAGAATGGTTCCAGCGACACTGCAGATCACTGAGTTATAGATCAGTACAATTTAGTTACGTATTTTGTACTTGGCTGTTAACAGGACTGTATGGAAATCCAGACTGCCTTATGGAATTGTATATCTAGAACCATAGAAAAGCATTTTGGCATCCTGGCCAACCACCCTTTCACTGGTTTCCCTTTCTCATGGCCATCCCTTGAAGCCTCCTATAAGATCAATGTACTTGCTACCTTTCTGTTTGTAGGCTACAGCGCTCCTTTCTGCTCCTCTGGGCTACAACACTCATTTCAACAGGCAGTGAGCACCAGTGTGTATCTCTGCCACAGTACTTTAGCCCTATTGTTTTAATATCTGGCCTTGTTTACAAAAGCAAAAGACAACTTGTCGTCTGAGCTGGGATCTTTGCGTTCTTTTGGAAACTCTGGGTTACACAAGCATTTTTAACCCTGTGTCTGTTCAGAAGATACATTACCATCCACAGCTTGTGCAGGGGAGTTACTCAAAAGCCTGTAAAATTAACAGCATAGCCATGACCAGCAGACTGAAAATGCTAACTAATGAGGCATTGTGGACTGTGGGATGAGGCAAGATTCATTATGTCCTGGATCTGCCACTTAGTTCTAAAGATTTTGTATTTTAATGTAACTGGACCTGTGTATCTGGCTGAACTTTGTTAAATAGTCTGTTCAGAGAACAGTTTCACATACTTCTGCAGAGATCAAATGCCTTGCAGAAGCCCCTAATTTTGCATAGACAAAGTCATTATTTATGGACATTCTTAAACATCCCATGTTTCATTCCAGCAAATTCTGTTCTTTCCACATTTCATCTTGGTCCAATTCTAAGTTACAGTTTTTAAGTTGATTATAATATCAGACTTTTATTTTTGAATATGCTGGGTTTATTCTTTGCCCAGAGCCAAGTTTGTCTGCGATGCTGGAGTAGAAAAATGTCAGGTATCTTCAGGAACCAAGAGAGTGAAAAAGTACTTTATCTAAGATACAGTCTTACAATGTCTGTGGTCCGATGTCTTACACCAGTAAGTGATGATAGGAATTGACATTTGGAAAGGAATGAGTCATGTTTTGTGGCTTTTTAGGATTTTCAAAACGTATTTTTTGTTTGTGCACTAATTTTTTTACAGCAGATCTCTCATTTTCTGCAAATTCTGTATTGCTAATACAAAACACATGCTGTACCTGGGGAAGTCCACAAGTTCTGCTTTATCTTTGACTACTGAAAATGCACAGGCCTGAAGAATGCAGCATCAGCCTTGTGAAGGAGGGCTCTTCCTTCCACTTGCTATCATAAAGACCTTCTGAGATAGAGCAGACACAGCGTTTCTATGCAGCAAACAATTGAAAATGCAGATGTCATTCCTGTCTCCTGTGTTGTAAGAATGCATGCATCCATTAATATTTGTGAGATTTTCTGACGCTTTTAGATGTCATAAAAAATTCTATCAAGGAAAAAAATTACTTATTTTTTGGGTGGGGCTTGGATGATTCTCAGTAAATGAGGCATGGGACTGTATTCTGAGAAAGGAGGCTAACAGGAAATGAAGAACTGCTACCTCATTTGTGGAGCGTTGTCCTTTTTGTAGACCAAATGCAGCAATTTTTCCTATGGAAAGACTCATTATAATAAACATGCCAAAACCCTGCCTCCCAAATGGGTGAAGCTGGCATAACCAGTTAGGCCTGTTTCTTGGAGAGGTATTCACCCCTTCACAGAACATGTTCAGTTGTTGTGGAACTTTCCCATTCTTTTGCTCTGGATAGTAATTAATCATTATTTTGCATCTCTTTTTTAATTAAGTGATTGATGATTTCTGATGTGTCAAGAGAATATGAAACAAATGGAAATCAATTTGAAAATGAAACTGGAAAAAAATAAACACCATGAGCACCCAGGTACTGAGCATACACAGAGTGGGTGGAGGAGGAAATATGTTTTTACATCTGATTGAACCCTTCTATTATTGTAAAGGCAATAGTTAAAAGTTAGAACCGCAGCTAATTAAAGTCCTTGTGCTCTCATGGCTGTAATCCCAGTTTGTGTAGACTAGCTTGCTCCTCATGCCTCTGATTACAACATAATGAGTGACAAAGCATTATATGGCACAAGGGACATAGCTGAAACCTTTAATTATTAATATCCAGGGTTTTTTTAATGTTCTTCCTCCCTACCCTCCTCTTCCATCTCCACTCTGAGACTTTAATGAGACTGCTGTTGAGTGTTAGTTGACTCTGCTCTAACGTATTTTCATTGTTAGCTTTAACAGAAATGTTGGGAATATTTATCTCTTTTGCCCAGGAGAGGGACTACTTTATATGGTAATTGGTGAACTCACTTACTCTGGGAAACAAGATTAATATCTCCCAGAGTGAGAATGGGATGAGTTTTGTATGTGATGAACTTTGGAGAGCAAGTAATAGGAAGCTCATGAATGCAAAAAATTCAAATGGGGCTGTATCCCAGAGAGCAAAACACAGGCTAGCAGAGCCATTGTTGGCTTGACAATGTGATCCCTAAAGGTAGAGGTGCCGAGTCAGTTCAGGATGTCAGATGCATGTGGTGCTCTCTGTTTCTCATAACATCTTTGAGGGAGAGGTGAAGAAAAAAAAAAAGGAGTAGGGGTCACAGAGACCACTGCACACACCACAGCTAGAAAGCGGGCAAAGGCAGAAGAAGTGCAAAAGGGCACTGGCAGGGCACATTCTTCTATTTCTAAATAGGAGGGTAGAAGTGACGAGCAGCAGGAGTCTCATACTTGTGGGGCAGTGATCAGCAGGAGGAAGGGAACCGGCTCTGGATCGAATGGAAATCATCAGCTGGCCAGTCAAGCCATTTCATCGTCTACAGTGTGCTGCTGGGAGGCCTGGCCGCCTCTTTTATCTTTGGGACTTTGTGAGAATAGTTCTGAAAATAGATAACTGGGCAGAGGGATTACAAAGTTCTTCTCCAGTTCTGCTGTGACTGTTTTAGCTATTTTTTTTCCTCCCTTCTCCAAGGTAACCTAAAATCTCTATGGGAGATTTGAATCACGCTTTGGAGAAAGACAGGTTTAATATGCCTATATTTGTCTTTATTTCTATAAGCCAGCATATTCTGAAAATTCCTGCTGACCCACAAAACTAGTGCCTAGCTTGGAGGAAATTTGTTTCAAAACCATTCACTTTACTATTGGGATGATATTATCAGTGGTTTCACAAGAAAAATTTCTTTAAATGGCTGTATAAATCTCATAAATGGGAAAACAGTTGCTCTGATTTGTACTCAGTATAATGGTACATATTCTGTGAATAAGGAGATCGCTTTGCTACAGGGTAGATATCAGATCATTGACATTTAACCCAGTGACTCTTGAGCCTAATAGGAGGTCATTGATGAAAATGTATTTTGTAATTTCAGCTTATCTTCTTTCTGATGGAAACTTATATCATCCAAAACAATTACCCATATACTGTGTGTATATGCACAGTTGGCATAAAGTTACACACAAAGATGACTCTGAGAGCATCCTAAATTGGAAAAGTCTACAATAATAATAAAACTTTATCATTGTGTGTCATTGGCAAAAGATAGCTTAGTGCTAATGTTGGAGAAGATTTGAAGGACTGAAAGACTCAGGGGATCTGTAATAGACATCGAAGTCTCTCATCCATAACTCATTGTTTCAATCAGCCCAAGTCAGGTGCAGACAAAAGTCACTACTTGACACCTATCTGTGGTAGTCAGTGTACAGTGAGCTGATGTTGTTCTTTCAGTCACACACAACAAAAACCCTCACCAGTAAGCCAAATCCTGCTGGCCGTGCCCATCTGAAGATGGGAGCAATCCTACTGCAGTCAGAGGGACTGTATAAATGAGGTAGTTAAGATGCAATATTAATAGTTTCAGCAGTGGAGTAAGGATTGAATAAATGAGCAACAAACACCAGGAAGCCTCATTTCTATAGACCTATGGCTCCTGGCTGATGTCTCTGAGATCCTGTAACCTGAGAGCTCTCCTACTTGCTTTTCTTGTGGCTGGAGCAGTCATGCAGCTTTCTCCCACATGGACTCTCCAGGGCTTTTAATGAGGATAAGTTGCCCTTATAAACTTTTCTTTAGCACAGGCACTAATATCAATTGTTTCACATCTGAATGTATTCTATTGGAACTTAATGTTTTTGGAACTAGTACTTTTTGCCACATTTGATTGAAACTACCAGTGGCTCCAAACATCTAGGAGGCATCCAGGTGGTGAGGATTGGCACCAATATGCAGATTAGATAGGCCTTTCTTCTTTTGGGAACTGAAATAAAAACTGCCAGTCTCACAAGTTTGCAAGTCTATCAGAAGGGCACAGTGGGAGAGACTGAACTTCTCTTGATTTTGCTATGCCTTTACGTGGTCTGCAAAGCTTTTTTTCCATCAATCATTTAATTCAAGTGGAAGATCATGGAGGGATTTGTGGTTCATCTCAGTGTACAGGAAAGGTGAGTGAAGAGGTTTTAGCTAACTTGTGTCACTTTGCGCTGAAGTGGGGTAAGAAAGTGTACGTCTCAGCTGATAAATGGTGTCTGCAAGCTGATGGTGCTGTAGTTTCTCTAACCCTTCAAAGAAGGTTCCTCATTCTCACCCTTTATCCAGTTTTAATTCTGAGGAAATAAGCTGAATCCACAGGAATGAGGGAAGATGAGTGCATTAGGCTACCTGGTTGGGAGGGTATTGGGTAAGTTTCTTATAGGTTGCATTAAGCCCCTTGCAGTGGCAGGTTTTCTGATTGTTAATGAAATAACCAGAGCTGAATAGTATCTGCTTAAATTCTTCTTACTAGCCAACAATTATAAAAGACAAAAAAAAATCTAATAGCTTGTTTGATAGCTCAGATGTTGTATTGTAGCCAAAGACACTGAGAAATGGCAAAGTAGAGCTAGTGGCACCAAAAGGTTCTGGCATCCAGTAGCTCTGGAGGTGTAAAATATAAAAATTGAGCTAGATGGCGACAGCATTATATGGCTTGATTAGATTATGCAACAGTGGGATTTTGATTAGGGAAGGTGGCACAGAAAGTGAGAGTTTGAAGCTGGCAAGAGCGGGATGAAATCAGCTCACAGATTGACAGCTAAATGTAGTCACACAGGAGTTAGGTGTCTAAACTGCTATTATAGCCAGCTAGTCTATCAATACACTCAGTGGCCTCTACAGAGGTACCTAATGACATCCAAGGCACCCCAGGACATTTCATGAGTCCCTGGCTGCCTCTCCAGACATGTATGGGTCTCCCATAGGTCCTATGCTCCATCTGCCAATCCTGAGCAGTTGTCTTGGGCTTTGTATGACAGCTCAAAGAGGCATCTTTGCTTAAGGAGCTGAACCAAGTCCTTGTTCTCCACTGACTATATTGACACCTAGTTCACATGCAGATACCTAATTTAGGTGGCTGCAGCTGTGAGCCGATTTCCCCCCAGGTGTCTCTTTACACAAACCAGGCAACCACTTCTCTTGGAGACAGGAGCTGGGCTGGAAATTTCCCAACTAGGGTCACCCAAGGGGAAAGGGGAGGGTAGTCTGGTTGTCAAAGGAGCATCACTCAGTGATATTTACATGAACACAAGGCAAAACTGAGGATGTGAGCTCACTTTGTGAGACGATGTAACATCAAGCTGCCTCTGAAAGAAGCAGTCTTTGTTCCCTGACCCATGCATGGGCTTCTGCTAATTCATTTACATTGAATCAAATGACCATGCATCTTCAAGGGTGAGTCGATTCAGCTGGCTGAGTGGACAAAAAACTATTTTTTTTAAATTTTGTCTTTTTCAGGGTTTTTTTTTTCTGCTGAATCACCCTGCAGTGAATCCACTCATCCTGCAGCCACATGATCCCTCAAGGAGAAAAAGAATGGAGGAGAAGACGCCACCCTTTTCTGCAGCAGCTTGGACTTACACTGGCTTAACTGTAGTGTTAGCATTGGCCTAACACATTGGGATAGAGGGAAAAGAATTTATAATGTCAATCTATGGCTTGTGTTTAATGGTTGTATTTTTCTGAATTCATTCTTTGTCTCACTCACACTCAGTATTGACCAGAGGAGAAGCATTACCCCTTAGAGGCACTCAGGAAGGCGTTTATTTTTCCACAGGTTGTTGAATGAGCTCATATGTGTATATGTGTTTCTGTGTGTGTGCGCATACATGCGCATGCGCGCGCGTGTGTGTGTAGTCCCTTCAGGATGACTCTGTAGATGCTTGAACCCACTCATTCCTCCTGGTGATCATACCATCAACCACGTATATAATGAAGACAGATATTTTAAAATAAATGCCATTTTTTGGTATTAACGATTTTTAAACTTCAGTGAAATATCTAATATGTAAGGTATTTTTAGTAGTTTAAAGGCATTTTTACCCTTTGCTGTGAAGCTTAATAATTATATCAAAATTATGTTGTCCTTTCCATGTATGTTCCCATTCTCCTTCTGTCAGTATCTGAAGTATTTAAAAATACAAACAACAATACATTTTTTTTTCTTCCCTGTCCCTATTCTTTACAGGTCTTGGGGCAAATAGCTTGATTATATTAAGATTTTTGTTTGTGTTTTAAGTGTTTTGTGAATCTGTTTGAAGAAAGTATCAAAGGAAACCTGAATAAATGAAATGAGATTTGCTGTAGCAAAAAGGATCTAACAGTTGTGATTTGTGTCTGTGTGTGTCTAACCAAAGAAAGAAAAGCCCAAGGAAATGAGATGAAGCCAATAGCTCTCTGCTTATGTATTGCTTATGTATCAATATCTTTTTTAAATAAAAAATTAAAGCTGCTATTGCAGCTGTAGGAATGGTGCTTTTGGGGGAGAAAAGGGGAATACAAGAACCAACATTTCTTTTTGGGGAAGATTTTAAGAAAAGAATAATTGCTGATTTAAAATTCAGTGCTACTTTTGAAGCACACACTTAGGTGCTTAAAAATTTCCAAGGCACCAAACACTTCCCCAGATTCAGATAATTTTATTACATACCTATCAATCAAACTTTGGAACCAGACTGCTCAGTAAAGAATGTTTGCAATGATAAATAAAGGTACAGTGTTGCTTTCACCACACAGTCTGAGGTGCAGAGAATGGTATCCAGGCTTGAATATATGAGAAAACAGACTTTCAGATCTGTTGTAAAATAATTATTTTTATTGCAATTTATAACCCTCTCTCTCTCTCTTTTTTTTTTTTTTTTTTTTTTTTTGGGGGGTTATCTAGCTAGCCTACTGCTTTTACAATATGTTGATCCCTTCATGTGCTAAAACATATCTGAGGAATAGAGTTATGCATATTTTCATCACAGTGCTCTGAGGAACTCTTTTAATCATATTTTGTTCACCGGCTTGGGGAAAATTTCCATAATCTTTGTTGTTAAATTGATATTTGATAAATTGGTAATCACAGCTATCTTGATTAAAACATGATTAAAATACTCTTTAAAGTAGGGAAAAATATGTATATTTTGGTGGCTTAAATTGCCTATACATTTTAAGATCATTTAACAGGAAATCAGTTTCACCTCCTGAAAAATACTTGGTAATGTATTCCGTATTATTACACATCATTATGCTCAGCTGTGTTCGTTATAGGCATGGGATTCAGGAGCACTTAAGATCCCCAATGTGTTGAAGTGCAAGGCTGTCTTTTTATGCAAAGAATTGTGTTGAGCTGGGCTATGTGAAATGATATGAATTCATGAAGTATGATCTAAGGTAGTGAATGAAGCTGGACAATAGCTGGCTGTCCCTGGGTACATCTCTCCCAGGTCTCATGAACACTTAGCTATATAAAGTGGATGAGTTTCAGCAGGAGAGTTTGAGATTTGAACTGTGCAGGGGCCAATGTCCTAGAGGTCAGGAGATGGTAGACTCAGGGACACGTCCGTCACTTTGTTATGTAGTTAGCTATTTTGGGAGAGTCTATCTATTGCTGCTTTTGTCACCACATCTGCATTCATTAATTATCCTGGCTGTGATGGTGCAGACTGGCTCATCACTTCTTCCCTCCCTACTCCCCCAAAATCTGCAAGGTGGCCATGTTTAACATATAGGTAGGCAAAATAGCTCTCTCTCCAAACATTCCTAATCATCATCGCTTGGGAGAGCTCAGACCCACGGTCCTGATCATACTGACAATTAATACTGGACAGGGCTCAACCATGCACTCTGGCTCTGCTAGCTGTCATCCCTCTGACCACAGTTTTTATCCTAGACAGTCTCGAAATTACCAGTTGTTGGGTTTTGGGGGTATTTTCTCTGAGCCAGCTGCATGGTCCTCCTTAGCTGGCAGGATGATCAAAGAAATGTGACGCTCTTATGAGAGATGTATGTGAAAAAAAAAAAAGGCAGTCCCTTAAACTGGGAAACTGAAGGAAGTCCCTGGAGGTAGAGGGGAGGAAATTCTATTAACTCAATTGAAAATAAGTTAGCAAACTAGACATCAAAGTTCCGCTTGACCTAAACTATCAACAACAATGAAAACAGTGTACTCACATTATAGACTATGCCCTTATGCGCAGTTTTCTGTATGGAAGATACTGTATCAGTCACATTGTAAAAGACCTAGATCAACTTAAAAAAATAAAACCCAATAGAATGATTACAGCCGCTGCATAGAATGACAAGTATTATCAACAAAAATTAATCAGGCGCATCTTTTAGTGAACTCAATTAATAATGTGCAACAACAGGGTCTCTTTTCTTAAGATGAAAATTAATTAGTGGAGGGAAGGTCACTTGGAGATGCTGACATCACTCATCAGAATGCTCTGGCAGCTCTAATTATTTGTCTTCCAGGCTTGGGTGATCAGAAATTATTGCAATACCTGAGCAACATTTTGAAAAAGCTTTGTGCATGGCTCTTTTAATTAGACCTGGTATTTGATTAATGCAGTGGAAGCATTTAGATCAGCCTCTTATCATTGAGTGACTTAGAAGTTTTAGGGAATTATACTATGCAAGACAGGGTCACTACAGTAAATTTTTAATGCAGACCTAAAAAAAAAAAAATCAGCTTTAACAATTTAAATGCACATGCATGTTATCTTCTTCCTTTAACTTATCATTACCTAGAATGAAATTATATATATTTTTGGCATCAAATGAGGTAAACTGCACACTGTGTGAAAATGTAACTCGTGTGTGCATAATAACACATGATTTACATTTATATATATATAAATTTAAAAGCACCTGCTAAATGTGTGCAGGCTGGATTTATATAACATTATAGCAAAGCAGAACACTGAGCTACACGGTGCAATCTATATTGCACTGACTTTTTATTTATTTTGTTTTTATTTATATACAGAAACACACACACTTGTGTGTATGTATAAATACACAAGAATGATTTCCAGTTAGAGCTGTGTGAATAACTTAGAGCAATTTTCAAAGTCTTTTAGGCTAGGCATTGGCTCTTGCTCTAAGGATCCTATCTTTTGGTACAGGCTGTGCTGGTGGTGGAGTACCAGCAAACATAAAGAATGTGAATCTTATTAAATGCAACAAATACATTAACGAATAAATGAAAAGATAACACAGTCAAGAATAAGAGGATAGTAATAAAAATAATGCATATCAAATATCACTATTAAACAGAAAAGAACCACCATGGACATTTAGGGATCACGCACCCCATTAGCAGACGCCAGCTATCTGCCTTTTGTACCTCTGAAGACCTACTGGTTAGTCTGGAAATGCAACTTTCTTTTTCTGTTCATGGCTCGTCTCTGGCCAACAGATCTAGTTATCATTTCAAAATGTTCATAGGGTAAGCAGAGCTTTTAATATACTGCATGTTACAAGTATTGAAAATCTGCAAAATGGTTTGTTCATTATTGCAACTTGTTCTTTTTATTGAATGATGCTTAGATTCGAGGCATATACTGAAATCCCATTTCATTGGGAAACAGGAAAGCAAACCAATAACTTATTTTCCTCTTGTTTCTAAAACAAAGTAAACTCGTAAATGGGCATAATTCTGGAGAAGTTAATGTAATTGTTCTGGCTGGGAACTAGATTTGGCCCATTATGTTGTATTCTCTCTCTGATTTCCTCCCAGCATGATTTTATTATGACATGGTTCTAAATCATAAACTTATTCACTCTAAGAGACTATAAAATAGAGTGATCAATTTTTATTTTTGATGTATTTGGTTATTTACAGCTTCATTGTCCAGCTAAGGAATATACAGCACTGATATACCACCACTGACTTCAATAGAATTATACCCTTTTATACTGAGGCTGAATTTGGCCATAACAGCTAAAAATGAACATATCCACAAAAGGCAATAAATTGCAATTTCTCATAAAACTCTATGAAATAAATTGTCTGGAGTGTCCTATTACTTAAAGTTCTGAAAAAATTTATATTGTATTTTAATCAGATATGGTTTGTTAGCATCACCCAGATGGTAAGAGACCATGACTTTCTGGGTGGAAGGGATAATATTCTAAATAATACTCTAATACAAAATACTAAAACAAAAATACTACTGTGGAAAAAACTTAGCATCAGTCAAGACTGGGGAAGATAGTTTACCTTGAAGTTTATGTTGTGTTAAGTCTGTTTTGTTTTGTTTTGTTTGCCAGTTGAGCCGACTCTCAGGATGAAGGGGAGTGTTACTGTTGCCAGGACCTGGAAAAAGTGCTCCCAGCAGTCGATTTCTCATTGTCCACAAGCGCTATTATCATAAAGCAAGTATAGTACTTCTCTTCAGAAGGGTTATACTAAGGACTTGATTTTAGTGAGATTTTAATTTATTTTTTTGTGGTCAAAAATTATTATTGAAATATGGTCTCATTCTACTAAATGAATATGTATCAAAAATATCAAGAAGATTTTCATATCCAGCTAGCACTTTGGTGTTTATTTTCCATGAGGGCAGAAGCTCTTTCCGGTAATTTTATTTAAGCTGACAATATACACAAATTGGGAACAGCTGTTTGACTCTGTCGACAATGCCCTGGAAAATTTCATAAGCACTAGTGAGGCAAATTCTGGAAAATTTCATATTAAATAAAATATAACAAAACATAAACATTTCTCTTTTTGCATCACGGGGCAAGGTACTAAAAAAGATGTTAAGTGGTGTTAAAAGTTACCTCTTAATAGAGCAAAGTAATTAAACTGTGGCTAGAGAATGCAAGCTAATTTCCGTTCGCTTATAATTTTGGGTAATTTAAGACTGAGCCTTGACTCGTGAACCAGTTAATTCCCTAGCTCATCTGAGTTTGACTGCTTTGTCCATAGAAAGACATCCATGTTAGGCTTCATTTTTCTCTCCTAACAATTTTAGGTTAATGTCATTCTCCCAGTAGTATGCAGTCGCACCTGTCTGTATGAAACCTGTCCCAGATTTACGGGTGGAAACCACCACAGCCAGGCAGGGACATGATTTTGCTGTTACTCAGAGGAGTCTAGCATCATGTGAGATGCCCTGTGGTAGTACCCTGACCACCTGCTGCTGTTCCTGCGCGGTGTGGCTTCTATGCCACATCTGGCGGCCCAGGCAGATGCCAGATGTTTTGGGGCTCCTCCTTCAAATGGCAGTGGGTTCCTGTGCTAAGGCAGCAGAATCCCACTCTGGCTGTCCTGATGGACAAGCTTGGTAGCTTGTCCAACCTACTTGTCTTAGTACCCGCTATAGTCATTTAGGCACTTTGGTAGGGAGACTCAATTTGTCCTAAGGTAAGTGAATGAATCTTTTTCTTGAAGTGACCATTTTTCATCATTGACTTCAGAGCTTAGGTTAGATTCCAGATAGTTAGCTAAAGTTAGATGAGATAAATCCCATGCCATATCTAAGCCTATTGTTATTATATTGTACCTGGTATCTGAACTGGAGAAGAATGAAAATTCACAAGCAAATGTTCAAAAAATACCAAATTCCAACACACTTTCACAGTCTAGAAGAAACCAGTTATGGAAAACTCCCTGAGTTTTCTCCCTACACAAAACACTGAAAAGTCCTTGCAAACTCAGATTGTTTTTCTTGCAGTTCTATTTAGCAGTTGTTTGCAGTCATTCTGCATTTAGAATTACATCTTATGCCTTTATTCATTTGTAGTTCTCTTATTAATTTCTTTTCTTTATCATTTATCACTGAAAAAGGCAAACTCCTAGGACTTTATGGCTAAATATTGCTGTCAGTTTATTTAGGGAAATTCTGAGATAACATCAATCTAATTTGCATTAGTAAACCAGAGAACAGAATTTAATCCTAATAATGCAGATAACTTCATAGGCACATGACAATAAAAAACAAATGCAGAAAACTGAACCGGAGTTAGTCAAACACTTGGATTCATTTTACAATCCATCATTATTTTTTTATTTCCCATGCCTCTTTGTTCATGGATAGATAAACCATATAGAAAACTGCACTTGTTGATTTTTTGTGCAACATAATTGTGCGCAAAGTATTGTTGCTTCCAGATTTTAATGTCCTAGCTGCATTCAGCACATTGTATGGATGTACATTTTGATGCTTCCTTGAAGTAAGTCTCTATGAAATCTTTTAAGGAGCTGCTTTTGCTCGTTGTTTAAAATGAGTTCCTTTGTACCAGATGCCTGGTGTAATTTATGTTAATGTTGATTAACAATATTTGAAGCAAATCATGATAAATAGATGCCCCCCCAAACATTATGCATCTAGTTGTCTAAGTAATCTGATGAGTAACGAATCAAATTAGCACAAGCTTTGCCAGTCTTGAGACATAGGTCTTTATTAGAAAAAGTGTACATCATTCCAGCTGTGGTATTTCTTATGCTTATTATTTTGATCAAATCTGAATCACAAAATTGCTCATATGAAAATTACTGCCTCTAGAATCTCAGTTTATCTCTGCTTCTGGAGGGGTAAGCTTTATTTCACTTTCTTGGAAATACCAGATAAAAAGAACTCTGCATTTACAAAATAATGCAGAAGTCCGTTATTAAAAAGGCCCTCAGCTTTCATAATAACAGTAAAATTAGATTTTACCAACTATGTATAAAATACATAGAAGTCTCTTCTTGAACTGCATTAGATGTGTGTTTTGATTTTGACCACCATAGCAAATGCTATCTGAAGTACAAAGGGAAAGTACGCATATATATTAAAATTGAGTCAGTATTGCATTCTACAGCAATTAAATAAATATTAGATGAATTCCTACCACCCTTTGTTTAGCTATATGGGGCTCAGCTGTGTTGCTTCTAACCCTGACTACATCACTTCAAATTACCAGTAAATTAACAGAGTAACACTTTCAACCTCAGTGCAGATTTGATCCAAATAGTCTTTAAATGCCATTTCTGTTCCTATTAACCTAAAGATCGGCAAAGCAGATATTTTCGTAGGGCTACCCAGCAATACAGGGCATTAATGGCTAAGTTGTGACAGCACTTTTCATGATGATTTATGATTCAGTGTTTAACTTGATTACTCCACTGCTGACTCTGAATACTATTTCAATTAGTGCACAGAAGGTCACATCACAAATATTCCTCTATAATCTATTCCTATTAACACTAATACACAGAGTAACCAAATCTTTTCACCCTTGTTGATTCAAATCATCCATAGCACTAACTGCAGGCTTGTTTACCAGTTTACTGCTCTGGACACATCCGAAATGGTAATTTTCAGTCCTTTGAGTATCATTAATAGCTGTACCGTGACATGGCGAATAAAGCATCCCTCTGCTGCTGTGTGTGCATTAATAATTATCAAAGGCTCAGATATATTAAATGGAAGGTACACTTTCAAAAAAACTCCAGTCTAAATCATTATTTCACAGCTAATTATGAAGGGGAAAATAATGAGAGAAAAGATTTAAGAAACATAACAGGAGAGGTCAGTAAGTAAAAATCAGGGCAATGTATAAAACTAAGACACTGGAACTAGGAAGCTCCTTAAAGGTGGGATTTGGGAGTCTTATGTTCCCTGATTTGTATCTAGTTAACTGCTGCATATGCCTGTGATGTTAGATGTGGCACGTGAGGAGCAAGTGAAGCCTGCAAACCCAGAAAGGTAAGTCTGTGAAAGTTAGTCGCCTCAGCCAGGAGCCTTGGCTCTCCCAGGCCAGCTTTCCCTTGCTGCCTACCTCTGAAGGTGGCTGCAGAAGCGCTCGGGTGCCTCAGACATCGGTGTGAAAGGGCTGCCAGCTCCCTCAGTTCTCGCTCCAGCCGCCTTGCTTTCAGCAGCACGGAGCAGTCTTGTACCTATTTCACACCTGACTTTCACTGGGATCAGTTTGCACCAGGGGACATCTTTGACAGTTACAGGGCCATTCTCCACAAAAAATGCAGTAGTAGCTGCTTGCCATTTTCTTTTCAAAATGTAGCCAGTAGTTTTAGTAATATTTCTTTAATAGCTCAAAGCTCGAAGCACTCAGCTGGACTGCAGGACGTTGAAGTGCAGATCACGCAAATCTCTCGAATGGGAGAAATGCCACCTCCCAATGGGGTGTCCTATCTGACACCGGGGAGGACATTCCTCACTCTAAAATTCTGCCACCCAGATGTTACATCTCTGTTCTGACTTAGCTCTGTCTAGCCCCCCTTGCAGACAGCTGAGACAGTAAGAAGACTGAGGGAATTCATATTGTACTAAAAAAATTTCTAGGTATTTAGTGTTTGTGTAGATGCCTAGCGATATGATACCCTGGTCCCCCTCTACCGCTCCAGAAGCGTACGGGTCTCCCACATTTCCTACGCTGTTCTTGCTACACCGGTATGCCTTGGGTCCTCTAAGGCATTTCAAATGGCAATAGGCACCACTGTTTAGGCAACTGCATCCCACTTAATCCCAGCTTTTGTTTGGTCCTCGTTAAGTGAGATGATGGGCCATGGGTAGGTGATTCCAGTTCTCCTGCTGTGTTACATAAACAATAACATTTTTTTACTGGGCAGAAAGGGAGCAGGATTCCCTGGTGTGATAGACAGGCAATTAACTGAGGAACAAGGTGGGACTACTTTCCAGTTCGTGTTCCAAAGACTACTGATGCATTCAAGACAAGCTGATATCATGTTAATATTCAAGTAGGATTAGGCACCCTTAAGGGAACTAAGTTGGATTTCTAGCCCTTGAAGAGCTTCTAAAATACAAATGCAAATATTATTAGTGTTGTTTTGAAGAAGGATACATTCTCAGTCTTTTTTCTCAAAGAAGCTTCCTTGGTGGCTCTGTGGACAGACAATGCTTCGAATTGACTAGCATTAGTGGATGTGACCACATTAATGTTTTACTTCAGATCAGGACTACAATTTTAAAGTGGCCTGATTGTTCCCACTGTCCATGTTGTGGTTTGTATCACAGAGCAGTCTTAGAGTGCATGAACTGGATTCCCTTTTGGATGAAACTAGCCCAAAAGATGTGGTTTAGGAGCCACCTAACGAGCTCCAGCTGCTTATGTGTGTTTATTTTGTGGACGAGGCTAGAACAAATCCAAAGTAAAATCCCCCAAAAGCATTACTGTGTACATTGAGTCCTTAGTGCCAGCTGTTCTGTTCTATAGATAGATACACTTGTTTTGTCCTGCAGAACCTACCTAACATAACCGTTTAAAACCTAAGTATTAAACTTGCAGAAGTCACCCATTCCAATCAAACACACCACTTTGATTTGGTAGTAATTAATACTTTGATCTATTAGTAATGTATACACCTGGAAAGTAATGAGTGTTTCAAAATTGAATTAAATTACTTCATTATTACATTCATTATTTTGTAGGTAAGTTTCTTTTTTTTCCCCCAAATATTGCATTCACAGCTAGCTTACACAAATCTGTTGTTAATTTGCACACAGATGTAACTCTCTGCAGGACATAAAAACAAAGTAGAGATAGCCAGCAGTACTATCTGTTGTTGCATTATGCTTACAGAAGCTGCCTGGCTTTCATGTGTGCTTTTTATAAAACAGAAGCGAGCTCTCCAGACAGAAAAAATACAAAGTTTGAATGTGTAGTTTACATATATTTATGGAGGTATCTATTTATTTCCTGTAGTACACATAGTCTTTCTGAAAACCACAAAACTGCTGAAAAGTGAAGTACTAGTACCAGTACGTTGATTCTAGAGCAACGGCAATGTTTCCTTCTGTGCTACAAAATGTGCCTAACTACAGTTTTGGACAATGTTTTTAGGGGAAAGAAAAGGTGACAATTTATTTTCCTTTAGAGGAAAGGGAGCTAGTTTTACCATGCTGAAACTTCCGAAAAAAAGATCCTAATATGATCTACTGCGACAATGTGTTTTCTCACATGGCTGGTAGAAACTGGACTGAGAGCCACTAGTTTACACAGCTATCTGATAGTCATAAGAGAAATATTTACTTTCAGGAATTACTGCTTTAGAATAGATGTGTGTTGGTGACATACAGACAGAGGTTTATAGCAGTACCCTACTGACTTATACTTGGCAAAATGCAAATAAGCTTAGACAAACTTACCTGAGTCGGTAAATCCGTAGGTAGTGATCTATAGAAAGAGCCAGAACTTCCAGGATCGCAGGATGCAGAAATACACAAATTTATCCCTTATCTCTACTGTAAGAATTTTACCTGTAGTGTAACCAGTGTAAATGAAAATATGAGAGTATAAACAGCACCATTTTTCCGCATTTACCCCTGAATTTGTGTTTATAGCATGAACTACATAGTAAGACACTTGGAGAAGTATCAAGGATGTCTTAAGATATGCAGAAACTATAAGAGAAAAGCTCTGCCCTTGTGTAAAAGGAGGTCTTCTTTGACGCACTGAATACAAATAAGGATATATACAATTTTGTTACATGTATGACTCAAATATCACACTATTCCATTTTCATTTTAGAATACAGTTCACTAGGCTTCTTATAGATAAGAATGCCTGGATTTGGGAGGTGGCCACTGCTATGTGCACTTGAGTGTTCATGAACCAATTTGCATATATTATAGCACTCTTGCTTGGTAGTAACATTGCTTGTGATGTGTCACTTATACAACATATTGTCTTGTAAGTTTAAATAATGTTCTGAATTTCTGCTCAGGCTGATAAGATATGAGTTGAAAGACTATCAACGTTTTCTGCAGATACTTCATGTCATAATACTTCTGTTTATTCTTCTATACGAACCTTTTCCTCCTGCAATAAAGATAAAGGGATGCTAGTAACAAAAATTCTTTCACATCTTTGGTACCTTCTGTGAACTTCCTCGTTGTTCAAATTCCTGCTCTTTGTTGTATGAGGTAAAAATATGAAGTGTCCAAGTGATCTAAAAAAGGATAAAACTCTACCTGAAAATCGTTATCTGTGATAATTGCAACTAAATGACAGAACTTAATTTCCTAAAATAGTCACTACAGTGAAGTCTCGGATGATGGTTGAAAAAAAACTAATGTAACCAGCATTCTTTTTTTTCTTTCTCAGTGCAAATTCTAAAATATTTTCAGACAATTTAGCATTGTATCTGATAAGTACCCAAACACAATACCTGTGAACAGTTCTCTAGGAAAGGAATGACCATTTACTGGGGTGAAGCAAGTCTCATTGCCTCTAGCACCTGTAAGTGAATGCAGGGGCATCACTTGATGTAAGTATGTGAAAAAGTGATAGTCTTTTTTAACACATATTTAACATTTAATGTTATCCTTATGGAAGGTCATATTCTTTCTTTAACAAATATGCTAAAATTTTCAGATGTCAAAAGCAGTCTGAATCAATGCAGAACAGAGGGAATGGAAAGTGGAGAAGGGCAGACTGGAGGGAACATGCAGAGGTGGACAGAGGAGGAGAGTTTGATAGGAATAAAGAGAGAAAGGACTGTCACAGGCAAAACAGAGAGAAGCTGTGGGTGGACATTCCCGAGGACAGGGAAGAAATGTCTGTAAGCACTAAAGGCTACTTCTCTCCAAAGCCTGAAACAGTTACCAAGTCACAGCATTCCTCATTTATATGGCAAATGGTTGCACAACTGACAAATCTGGCATCTCATTCCCACTGGAGTGAGAATTCACAAAGAATAAGAATTTGGTTTTGCTCTTTCACTGGTGTGGATTTGAATATCCCAGGCTTCCTGACATGATAGAAAATGTCCATATGGTTTCATATGATGTTTTTTCTGGCTTTGTTCATTTCTTCTTTTTTTTAAATTTTTTTTTAATTAAATAACATACGTAAATGATGCTAAAATAAATTTGGAGCCTCTTTATTATGTGTCCTAAACACAGAGAAAAGCATATGACACATGATTCTCAAAATTATTGGCTTCCAGTACTAACACTGGTGAGTCCTACAGCTGTGGGAGAATTTGGAAGTGGTATTAAAAGCACTTTAGAAATTCACTTTCCTCTAATATTTAGATAATATATGCTGTTACGCAAAGATTGGTAGATTGGCATCAGGAGTAGAAAAACCTTTGGCACTGCCAGTGTGAAGCTACTTTAATGATCCTCACCAAAGGTCCAGAATTAAGGCTACACAGGGAACTCCATTCCATTGCCATTCTCTAAATCTTACATGCTTGACTTTGGGAACTAACTTTTCTGTGATCCAGCTTTTGTACATAATTTTCCTTTCAGTAGTTGTTTCTAGTGTGGGGAATACCTCAGGTAAGATTTGTGTCATGAGATTTTGCCTATCTGTTTCCAGCCATCACTAGAACCAAGAAACAATGAGAATCATGAAAATTGATTCTGAAAAAAGTTGACTTTCTCAGATCTTATATGTTCAGATGGAGTTAAGTTTTACACAAAGAACTGTATTGTTCTTACTTACGTGGCTTCCCTTACTCAAACCTAAAAGTAAATAAATGCATAAACAAGTGAACAACCAAAACCTTCCTTCTAAAACATGAAAATATTCTCTGCCAACAATTTGATAGTGTCCTAGGGATATGCAGAGACCGAATTAAAAGGAAAGATCCTCTATCAGCTCCTTTTTGTTTGTGTATTGTTTGTCAGAGGATCCGTTTATTAGCCTGGAGATAATGTGACAGTTGACTCTAGCAGTAACACAGTACTCATTAGTAAGCTTGACAGGGAGGTGCCAGCAGCTACTTGAGATTGTATTTTATCAATCTACATGGCTCATTTGGGAGGCTCACTACACTGTGATCTACTCCCAGTGCTTACTGGGACAGGGGTGAGCAACCATGAGTACATCCAGGAATGGAGACTTACACAAGCTCTATAAGACCAAATATTCTATCCTTTGTCAAAAAATGACCTAAGTGGGACACTTGTGTAGTGTTTTTAACATAAATTTTCTAGCATTTCTATACCACTTAGAATAGTTATTTGCAGAATTCACTCTAAAAGAAAGTGGAAAAGATGGGTACAAACTTTAATGCCACTCTCCAAACTGGGTCATCAATCAAAAGAAATAGTGACAATAGATACTTTGTAGATTTGAATGTTTGCTCTCTCTTGACTTTTCCCATGGTATTTTTGGTGGATTATGATCACTTTGAAGTAATTTAATGCTTTCTTTTTAATTCTAAGTTGCTATTGATTTGTAGCATAGTGATCCATCACAGTGATGCCAATCCCAAAATGAAAAGATTTTGAATCATTCCTTCCACAGTCATTAAACTGGAGTAAATACTATGAGATAGAATAAAAATAAAAATAAAAATTCAGTAGTTCTATCCTCTCTGCATGATGAGCTTTTCAGAGGCATCATGTTTTCTCTGCCCCTAGAAAAAATAGCCACATATTCATAAAACAGACACAAACTGACATTCTTATTTATTTGCACTGTTCAAGCACTAGTACTTTGGGTAAGACTTTAAATATTACAAGATTCATAATAAAATCACAACTGTTGGCAAAATTAGTGCCTGTTGTGTCTGTGCTGGTGAAATATTAAATGTTGATTCAGTTTTCTACTACTGCATGATAGTAATGTCCCCTAGATTACCAGTCAGAGAAACAGAGTGTCAGCTTTTGTCATGCAAGAAGTAATGTTTTAATCTATTTAGGATGTTGGTGCAGTATGAATTACTGAGATACCATATATCCTCTGAAACACATGGCAAATTCATCTTGCCTGAAGAATAGCAACAAAAAAGTATTTGGCTCTGCTCTAATATTGGGCATTTTTAAAAACAGAGTACTTGCTTATGTGTTGTATTTATCACTACGTTTCAAATACTGATTAGGGATGAGAGTACAACAGTAAAGAACAGGTACAGAGCAGGCTGACTTTACCCATTCAGATCCTTTGTTATGCCTTTATATTGTCTTGAGGGTTTTTTTTTTCCACATTTCAAAGTACCTTATCCATACATAGTTTGTTTCTATCTGCAAAATAGGCAATTTTTTTTTTTCAAAAAAAAGATTGTATGATCTCTGTACCAGATGATGGTGAACCACAGATTCCTATAGTAAAAAAAGAGAAATGTCTGAGCTCAGTCAGATTCACTGAATAAAGATACAGAAAATAACATAATTCAGGGACTTGACTAAGGGAGGGAGAACTGAGGATTACACACCAGGGAGAGAAAGATATGAGCCTGGACACCCATTTAGGGAGCAAGCATACATGTAGGAGGAGAGGCAAGGTGTGAAGGATACCCTAGAAGCTTTTGAAAGGGAAAGATAGAGTCACTCCTTCAACAATGAATGCTAAGCTATGCCTACAGTATCAAGCATAATAAATGCAGCATTCACTACACATCTAAAATTATAGTCTTTGAACTGATGGTGGTTTTTTTATTGATAATTCATCTGTTGATACCATTTACACATTTTGTTTTGACAGTCCACAAATATGTATAATCTGAAAGAAAATCTAGGTTTTAAAGCTAGAAATCAACATGTGATTGAATTCTCTCAACAATATCATTACTGAAGTAATGTTAAGCCTGTAGCAGAAAACCATCAAAACAAGAAAATTCACTGTTAAGGCTGCACCATGCCATATGTCCTCTAATACCTAATTACAACAGGGGCACAAAAAGCAAGTCATTAAACTTGCACCCTATTGTGCATAGGTATTAGAGGACATATGGTACATTTCAAGTAGAAGTATGAAATTCCATGCCTTTATTTTATTTGTGGCAACTGTTTTTAACATAGGAAACTTTTGCTGCTATTTCTTCTAGGAAAATTTCCAGGATTGTAGCATTTGATAAAAATGATAAAACCCCCAAATGTCTGGAATTTGCAATAGCTATTTGCATTAAACCTGTATCAAATTTTTTACAAAGATCTGGAAAGTTTAATATAGTCAAAAATTTTTGACAAGATTTTTCACCAATTAAAGAAAATGAGTTGACAGAATTGGAAGAAAGGTCCTTTTATGGAAGTTGTTTAAATGATGGCAGTGTGTAGGGCTTATTAGTCACTTTCCAGAATAGACAAAAGTCCATAGTAAGATACCTCCAACAATTGTCGGTTGGACCAGTTTTATTCTATGTATCCACCAAGGATCTGGAGAAGGTAGTATGCCAAGAAATCTCTAAGTTTGCAGATGATACCCTTTTGAGTAGTCAAATGTTAAACCAATAAAAATGAACTCCAGAGACCTCAAAAATCTTAGTGGGAAAAACATGGAACATGAGCTTCAATGAGGGTAAACAAATGTCTTCATGATGCTGAACACAGAGTGGAAGTCAGAACTCTTCTAAGGGCAGACAGTCCTCGAAATCATCATATCTCTATGCCAGGGTAGGTAAAAAAAAAGCCTTCAAAACATTGCTTATCACCCAGGAAGGGCAGGAAGAACAAGACAGAAGCTATTATTTTTCTCCTCCATAAAACCTTGACAGTCCCATATCTTGAGTATTGTGTGTAGTTCTGGTCTCTCCATAGACTTATAAAATGGATTTTAGGAAAGTATAGAGAATAAAGAGATAGAGTAGCTGATTTATGAGGAGACACTAAAAAGGCTTGTATTCTTTAATTTGGAGAGGAGAAGATTGAGGGTGATGCAGCTGAGATTTACAAAATCGTGAAGGTTGTAAATGCAGAAGTGATGCTCACCAAATCTTGCATTACTAGTTCAAGGGGTTACTCATCAAAACAGTAGGACTTCAATTTAAAATATATTAAAAAAAACACTTTTTCCAGTAAGGTAATGGACTTTTGGACTTAACAGAAAGTTATGGGGTCAGTGTTAGCAGATTCAGAAAAGAATTGCACAAATTTATGAAGAATGGGTATAAATAAATAATACAGAGAAGATGCAGGGATGAGTATGGATGCTGAGAAGAGTACAAGGTGAGCAGACAGCAGGCAGTGGCCAGTCTTGTGTGCTGTCCCTCAGTAACATTTCCTACTGACACTGCTGGAAACAAGATACTGGGCTAGATGGTCATTGGTCTGATTCTTAACTTTTTAAAGCTGGTTAATTAAGCTTGTACATATCTGAACTTTTCCTTTATAGATAGAATTAGCATACATCAGAAAATATCATACAACATTTCTAAGTGTGATTTCAAAGTTATTTTTGCAGAGCCATTGAAAGAGAAAGGCAGCTGAAAATCCAAGCTTGGGAAGTTTGCCCATTGTTACTGTCATTATTATTATTGGCATTTTACAGCCCAGTCCTTTCCCTATTTTTCAATTTTATTCTTATTTCTCAATCAAAAAATTCTTATTGATGTCCACTAGGTAGATTTTGCTTCTTCTTTGTTAACTTCTGAGTAGTCAGTGTTAAATAAACCACAGAAAATGATACTGATGACTTTTATGGCCCAGAGGATCAGAATGTAAACTAATCTAGCTAATGCATAGTTAACACTGGACAAAGTACTAAAGATGATGTTCAAGCACAACTGTCAGAAATTTATTAGACAGCTATTTAGAAATAAAACATAAGTAAAGACTCCAGATATGGTCTGATGCATTGTATCTACATATTAACACCACAGTAGGTATTTGTGTTATTCCTGCACTTTCAGTTCTCTGTGTTTTTAAACAAACAGCTTTATGGGTATTAATCCACTTACCTTCCCCTTACTTTAAGGATTCTCTATTGTCAGTTTCTGGACATATATCACTCACTCTTCTTACTGCAACATTTCCCATAGTTTCTACACATAGTAGAAGAAAGCATATATTTACTTGCCATAGCAGAATATCCTTACCATAGGTTTTATTAAGGTAAAAGATGAATAAAATGGAAACCAAGTATGTTAATATCTCTTTGAAGTACAACACAATAAAGTAAAAGTTGTGCTATTTAAACAATCTATCTCACTCCTGTATTAATCCAGCATCTCATTCAGGCTCTGTTTTCAAAGTGTTTTTCCCCCTTGGTGCCCTGATATGGACATTTGAGAAATAGTGAACAGCAATATGCACTTTATGAAATGTCAGTAATTGCTGTGCATGCATATAAGCTCGTTATTTTAAACAAAAAAACCTTCTTAGATTTTTTTCCACAAAATAGGTAAAAAGATTAGCTCACATTAAGGTCCAGTGGCCTGCAAAATTAAAATTGTTGGAGCAGAAAAAATCCCTGATCAGATATTTTAAAATCTGAGTGATAAGATCAACAACGGGCTACCAACAAAATTTCAGAGGTTTGGAATAAATCATATTCCATCTCAGGTTTCTGAACTTTAAAAAAGCTATTTTAGAACTCAGCATCAAAGTGAATAACTCGCAACCATATAGGAAACAATTTACTTAACTATATTAATACATCCATAAAGTTAAGGCTCCTGAAAACTCTGCTTTGAGGGTGTCATAAAAACTGGACTGTCTCCAAAAGTTTTTCACCTTTGCCACTGTTTAAACATAGCCTGCTAAATGCATACGTTGATGCGTACAGATGTACCAACAATACTGATACTACTAATGTTTAGATTGATTCTTTTTATTAATATCAAAGAAGTTACATAGAGAAAGAAGCGAGTGTAAGTACCTGCACTGAAAACATTGTGGAAAGCAAATGCCTGTGAATGCAAAAATATGAGGTTTCTAAGTACATGGAATTTATTTTAACTTCAGAACTAATAAGGTTTACATTTCTTTTGCAGAGGTAAATTTTCTTATAAACAGAATGTCCAGTTATCTCACTTGATCCAAGTCTTCCCGGCACTACTGGGATGGTGGTGATACTCTCTAGCAGAATGCTGGTTTTCGTTGTCTCGTTAATTCAAGCTCTCTTTTGATATTAGTCATGCCATTGTCATACGAATTTTTCCTTGCTTATTGGTTTTCATATGGTTAGTTACTACTAATCCATAGAAAATAGATCATATAAGAAGAGGTAGCACCACAGGAGAAGTGGCTGCTGTTGCTGTGCGTAGAAGGGAGAAGCATCTTGAAAAAGTGCAAGTGGCCAAAGAGATGGAAATTCTTCCCACAGGAAAGTTCTTTTTGTTTTTATGATATTGATTTTTATTACACACCAACTAAATGTCAAATGAAAAAAAACCCAGGTCATGCCACTACACATTATGATCTTGGATAAAGACTACTAAACAGATATTGGAGATGACAACGTCCTGATACGTAGATAGCCTCAGATAACTAAGTTGCAACATGCTACACAGTGCCTTAAAAAATCAGCAGTGTACAACTTAAATTTTAAACAAAAGAATTGCTTGTTAATACAACAAATGACTGTATAAAAAACTTAGCAAAATACAAATTTATTTAGTCATATTGTGGGTAAGATGCCAAAAACAAGTTTTCAGTGTCTATTATTGTTGTCCTTGGCTGCTTGAAAATGCAGTTGGCAAAACAAAGCTGTCTGAAATCAAAGAGTACACAGACTTTCAAGTATTCAAATGCTATTCATCCTCCAGCTCATCTATGACAAACCTCAGATTTGTGTGTATGTAGGGAGGAGGGTGGCTTGTCTTTTTTTGTTTTCAGGGTTTGTTTTAGTCTTGCTTTTGCAATTTGCAGCCACAAAATGGTATTTTTCACGTTTAGAAACTGTATTTTTGAAACTTTGCTGAATTGGCCCTATCTTTAAAACAAAGACTGTAGATAACTGATCTACACATCATAAGAGAAATAACTCAAGCATCAGAGATTCTGGCCAACATTTTTTTTTTTAAATGTTGATTTATGAGGTGGATATTTCAACATGCCTGTAAAGTGTCTGTTTTACATGAAATACTCTGAAAAATACATTAACCTTTGAGGTGTTTTAGATTGTTGGCCAGAACCACTAGTCACCTTTGACAGTAGATTTTTTCTTTGCTGAATGCTGTTACATTCTCACAGCCCAAATACTACAACAATGCTTTTTTCTTGAATACTGCAATGTTATCTCAAGCTTTATTGCGTATCTGTTTAGATATATAATCTTTCCATTGGATGAACTGTGTGCTCTGCATCAGCTGCTACAAAGCTGCTCAGGAAGCCAACAAAAGGCTGTCATGCTAACCTGGCAGTTAGCTAACATTTGCTAAAGAATTGTTCAGAGTCAAAGTATTATTTGTTATGAACACTGCTCGTGTGGGTCACACTGCTTGTATGGTCCAGACGCCTTGGAGAATCAGGATGCCCTGAGAAAGTCCTCGCAATAACACAACTATAACTGGTGGTGCTGCTACTCTGTAGTTTCTGCTTTCCGGAAGATAAGCTATCACTTGGCAAAAAAGAAAACAGGCTGCAGAATGTACACTTTCATTCCTCAGGTTATAAAGGCTTGTTTAACCATATCAAGTTAATATCATGACACGACAGAATAGGAGGAAACACGCTTTATTTGAGCTGTAGAGATTCTCAATTGCCTATGGACATGAATCTTTCTTACATCCTCTGAATGTACAAAATGACTCTATTTCCTAGTGCAGCACATTCAGATCTCCGTAATGTCTCCTATATAAGTCCCTCTGCTCTTGCTGTAGTGTCCTCAGTCCCCTCCCATGTGCTCGAACCTCTGCCTGGGCAAGGGGCAGCCCAGTGCTCACTGACTTATGGTACACATGTGCTGATGGGCTCTCTGCACACATCAGTCATGTCAGTGCATTTATGGCTAGCTATGGAGACCCTTCGTAGCCCAGACGCTAATTCTTTAAAAACTTGTTGTAATTAATTATCTTTGGCTCTGCTATTACCCAGTCAAACTCGGTTCAAATTGGCTAGTGGGTTGTCAATGGCCAGGAGGTGACTAGGGCTGGTGGATGAGTGGATCTTTATTCATCCACAAAAGCATTTTTTTTCATTTGGAAAGCAGCATAAGCAGCTAGAAAGAATGTGATAAGTGAAAGGAGGGCATTTTGGGCAGATTTCTTTGGCAGACCTCTTGGTTTGCTCTGTCTGACCCATCAGATCAGATTTTGTCACTTTAAAAATTCTCCTGGTTCATGTGCTAATGAAAGTTTCCTCTAGTGATTTCAAAGCCTTTTTGCTGCATCCATGTTAAAGAAAAAGTGCAGGCCAATTCACCTGAGTGCTCTGGTTGAGCTGGGTTCACCCATCATGTTAAAGGAATCTCATTATTGCTGCGAAGTTTTGAGATCATGACAAGAGCAAATTAAAATGCTCTACCTAAATAATAATAAAAAGACAGCATCTGAGGAAACTGTTACCCCATCTTTCTATTTTTATTTTCATTTTCATTACACAAGAAACAGGTCTGCATTTATACTATCTTTGTCTAGGTGTGTCTGACTCAGCCCCTCCTCTCCTAATACCCTTTGGTTAGCTTCAGCCAAACTTCTGGAGTGGAGTATTGCTTTCACAGATCATGAAATCTGTGGTATGTATAATGAAGATTGCAAAGTGCTTCAGAGAGAGACCTGTTAGTGACCCAGATGAAAAAAAGATTGCAACCACAGCTCAACCTTTTTTTTAGACACCAGAGAATCCACACAAAGCAGATATGCTTTCTATGAGCAGGAAAGCTGCATTGGAAATATAGCTTCTGGATAGGTAAAAAATGTCAGTTGTGACTCAAAAATCCACAGGAAATCAGTCTTGTTTAGTTCTGGTACTTGTAGAACTACATATGAATATTATTAAATCTGTTACATGTGAAATGTGCATGATCCCTTCAGCCAGATCAAAACAAGCATTATTATTCACTAGTCCTATAGTAGGAGAAGTGTGCTAGGCACTGCATATATGGCTAAAGACAGAGTTTTTCCTTTGCAGAGCTAATAGTCCTGTGCCTACAACACTATCGCAAGTAAATCTGGTTTCACTTGTGAAATTTGTAAAATCATGCATTTCAAATGGTTTGCTAGAAATCTTCTTATGCTACATTTCCTCCATCATTCTTTCCAGCTCTAGAGTGACTACATGACTTTACCTAGCAAAACTCACTGTCTCCCAAGCCAAATTACTGAAAGTTCCTGGTTCCACAAAATGTAGGCTACCTTTGTGCCTAAAACTGCGTGAGTGGAAAAGAAAGCTAAAAGACTGATAAAAGCTTCTATTTCTCTGTGTTACTTCTCCTCATTTTGAAAAATCACAGATGACTGATGTCCAACAGAGATGAGCAACATAATTTTTAACCACTGATGTGGTTTAAGAGAAAGTTTCTCCATTTGGCATTTGGGCATCCGAGCTGGGCAGGCATGAAGAAAAGGGGCGGCATCATTCTAGGATGTTTTGTAACGTGAGCGTTTCTTGGAGACTTTGTTAGGGTCATTGTGTTACGCTGCTTATTTGCCATCTATATGCATTTGATTTACTGCATGGCCACTATTACTCATTGCTTTCATTTTTCTTTCTGGAGGAAAAAAACATTCCTTATCCTATTCATCTCATTTTTTCCTTTGACATCTGTGATGCAGTTAGAGAGTCTGAGCTGCCATGTGCTGTTGAAATAACAGATCAATTCATTTAAAGGTTTTTAGTGTACCCCCAGTATTTTTAACAACAAGTAATGCAGTGACTCAACTTCAGTGACTCAACTAAATCTCAGCTTCCTCAGCGGCATGTCATCTGGACCAGATGGACTGAATAATCATCATACTTTTCAAGAACTGTAGTTCCTTCCCATTAAAGGTTCTTCTATTTTAGAATTCTGGCCCAGCCATGATAGTTAATATTTCCAAGAGGTTAGTTGAATAGGTATTAAAGAATGACCCATCTACTATCTGTAAATATTTTAGATTGGTTTTGTTTGATGAAAATACGCTTGGGAATCAAAATCTGCAGAAAAACTGTCCAAAATTATTAGTTTGCAAATGAAACATCTTTTATACAAAATACCACATATTCTAAAAGTACATTGGCTCCGTCATGTCCATTATACTTTCTAAACCTTTTAAAAAGGGGGCAAATCTGTAACTGGGTTGATAACGTATCTAATCCCTTCCTTCAATGTATTTTAGAGAAGCAAGTTATGAATGCTCAGCATAGAAAGCCTCTAGATTGAAAAACAGGGCTTATAATGGAAACAGCAGCTGGGTGACCCAGTAGTTGGGCAGTAATAAATGCGTTCGTGTTTCCCCCTGTGTTCATGCTTTCTCTAGGACAGCAGAGAATGGGTTCTGTGAGCCATTTCAATGATCACGTCCCTGAGTGGTTTGCTAGACCAGTAATAGCACAGTCTAATTCAGCATACTCTAATAATCATATCTGAGACCTCTAGAGATTTACATTTAAGAAGAGACTTATAGAAAAATACCAATCAGAATGTGCATATTTTTAAATGGTGCGAGGACTGTAAAAAATTACTTCTGTAATGAGCTAGCATTTTCTTTCCCGATGTGAAACACTAGCAGAAATCATGATAAATAAATACAATGTCAGGATAGAAAAAATGTTGTAGTTTCATGTTGTTGGTTTGCAAATTGAATTTTTACATAAAATTTACACTAAATGGAACCTCATTATACAGTGATGAGGTCCAGTATGATCCAAATCATTAAAATCACTGTACTGCTTAATGATTCACTAAGTGGTACTGCAGTGCCATAAATTTAGCACTAGTTTCATGATTCAAAACACCAGACTGAGACACCAGCAAATCGTATGTGGATCATTAAATTTACAATGAATGTCAGAGATGAAATAAGGGGGAAAAAACACTCTGAGAGATAGGGATAATATGTGCTCTAAGGTGACATCCATCAAGATAAATGATCTTATACCACTTGTCCTCGGATAATAATGGGGGGTTGTTTTTTTGTTATTCTTCATTTCATAATTTCTAAAAGGATTGGAAGTCTAAGCCCTTTAAGAATTAAAGTAGCTGTCATTTTCTGAGTACCTTGTGATCTATTTTATTTGTATTTATACAATATACATATGCTGTTACATTCTTCTCTGACCCCATTGGGCCAGATTCTCCCCTCAGTAAGATCACAGTATGTTAGGGAAAAAGCCACTCAATTTAACAGAGCTGCCTTTGGATTAAAATAGTGTAAATAAGGGTATAATTAGAACCCCAAGTGATTAAATATTAATTTACGCTTTTTTTTGTAGCCAGGACTTTCTATTATCATAAAAGAAGGTCAGTTAAGGAGGAAGTTCCTACATAATGATATTAAAAGCATTTTTCTTTTACATTTTGTTTGTACATATATTCTAACCTCTATATGTAAATATAAAAAAAGTTATCCAAAGGAGCTGTATAGTCTAATTCAAGGTAAAAAAATTGAATACTTCCACCTTCAGTTCTTAGAAGACTGAATTTTCATTTTTTCTCTAACTAACTATTTTATTGCTTTAACTTTCTTCCAGTAGTGATTCTCTATCATGGATCAGACATCATCAGAACAGTAGATAGCATGTTAACTGCATTGTTTAAAACCAACGATCTTAAATGAGGTTTGAAGAGTAGCGCATAGATTTCAAAATAAAAATTACACATGGATTTTCAGAAAAAACAGTCAATCATATCAGTGTGACTTAATTGCAGAATTTATGGTTTTATTCAGAAAGATGTAAACTGAATAGAACAACAGATATATTCTTGAAGATGCTCTACTCTGTGGGATCTGACAGTGTCATATAGGGAATATGGATTCAAAAATTGGTTATTTAGACAGGAGAAAGCGTACAAAGATTTTACAAATTTTGTTCCACTGCATGATTCAAAACTCCATCTTCCTTCACTGCACTGAGATGCTAAATGCAACCAAACATAGGGCATAGATGGTATGAAAAATAACACTTCCTGAATAAAAACAGAAAATGTAGAAAGTGCAGAATGCAAAAATGTAAAAAACATTAATATTTAAGAAGCTATATTCTGTTTTTTAATATCAATCTAATTAGCCTAAAGCATATTAAAAATCTATAGAACCTGTTTTCTCCTTTCCTTCTTTTGTGTAAGCAAAAAAAATAAGACATTTACCACGCAAGCAAAAGCATAAAAATAGATAATCTTTTACAAAACTTGGCTATGCAGTGACTGTGATTTTGAACCCAGTCTCAATCTAAATTGCTGTTATATGCAGTTAGTCTAAGTAATGATTAAGAAAATACCGTAAAAGTCCATGGGATCAGTCTCTGTCTGTCTTTGTTTCTCACTGTAATGTGACTCTTGGTAAGTGCTTATGTTCCCCATTTTTGCTGTTCTGGCTGCATCAGCAGATTGTTTCTCCATTGTCTGCCCCAGCTACCTCTTTTTGTTTCAAAATGTGAAGTTTCTGCCATGTTTCCGAATCCTCAGCTTCTTGTTTTAATCTGATCTGTAGAATTTTACATCAGTCCACAGAGATGATAGCCATCTCAGTCCACACTTTGCATGGTGGAAACAGTTATTCATGTTATTACAGTAAGGCAAGGGTAGGCTGCAGATAATTCTTCCTTCTGCATCAAGTTGGAAAAGAAGGATTTTTGGTGTCCATATACCCTTCTTTTGGTCACACAAGAACTTAAGCAGTGGAAAAGAGCCCAAGAGTCTCGAACGAGTTTGAAATAGTATTTTATACACCTACTTTAAATCACTGACAGCCATATCTTACTAAATAGACTTGATTTACAAATATAGTATCTGTTGTAAGGAGGTTGCAGGGTTTTTGCATTGTGAAATTGTATTTAAAAACAATGTATATCAGCCAGCCTGGATTTAAATTTTTTTTCTCTGCACTAGTCTGGTAAAAGTGTAAAGTAAGATGAAAGGAAAATGAATTAATTTACTTTCAGACACAGGAAATGCTACTAAATTTGGATATGTGAAAATATTGAACTTTCACTGGGGAAAAAAATAAATGATTTGAGGCCCTACTGATCACACAGAGAATCCAGACAATTTGGCAGGTATGAATTTATCTCACTTGTGAATGAGTAACCTTTGGTAACTCACTTGAGACTTAAATATTCTGAACACATTTCCTTTGGAACACTTCAAAAGACACAGTTCATTTCTGTCTCTACCAAACATCCCCTTTGGTTACTTTCAGTTTACTGAGTTTTTTGCTTTGTGAGTTTGGAAAATTAACATAATAAAAGCCTGCCAATGAGTTTTAGTCATGTAAGAATGAAGCTAGATTAACTCTCTGATTATTATAAAGTCTACACAACCTTTTTTATATCAGCTGAGAGAGGATCCATTGATCTTCTCCTCTAAATCGTGCTTCAGTCATACATGGAAATTCACCTCACTTTGAAAATATAGGGATATATTTTCAAAGCGGTGCTTCAATATATTCAGTGATTGACTTCAATCTAAACCATGTTTTGTAGAGCTGAAAGACAGAGAATCAGTTTTGGCTCAGTGGGCTAAAATTACTGCCTGGGGAGCTGAAGCCTCTAGGTGCACCACAGTGTACCTGCAAGAGGTGCTGCATGCCCTCAAAGAGGCAGAAAGCTGGAGGTGTGTAATAAAAGTGGAGGGCATGTAGCACACCGCAGCGGATGCTCAAAACTGCATGATTGCATTAGGAAGGATCACAGCTTACTGAATGTGCTCCATCCATGGAGAAGGTCCACTAAACTTGCAGATGAGGATAACTTCACTAACTTCACTAATGGATTATCTCCATTTTAGTCACTGACTATCAGCTGGCAACTGTGACAGATACAGAGGGATTCAGTTTCTCATCTGAAATGTGTACTTCAAAAATCAATGACTAAAATATATAAAAGAGCAAGGAAATTAGAGCATGGAGAGAGAAACAAAAAGGGATCAAGGAATAGGAAAGCCATCAGTGCTTTAAACTTTGGTTTGTGTATATCAAGGTTAAATGTTGCTGTGTTTAGTTAAATTTGTGGTACGACTAAGATTCTTAAATGGTCTTGTGTAATATGCAGAAACAATAATGATTCCACCATTTTCAGAAGTTTCCAAGAGTTATTTGAAACCTTTTATTATTCATAAACTTCTGCTGATCAGGCATGTAACTGAGAAATCACAGAATTACAGAATGACTGAGCTGGGAAGGGATCTCTGGATATTGTCAAGCCCAACCTCCTTGCTCAAAACATGGTCAACCTGGGAAGGTTTCTCAGGATCATATCCAGTTGGCTTTTGAATGTCTCCAAGAATGGAGACTCTGGACAACCTGTTCCGGTGTTTGATCACCCGCACAATAAAAACACTTTTTCTTATGTGGAATCCCATGTATTTCAGTTCACTGCCATTACCTCTTGCCCTTTCACTGGGCACCACTGACTCCATCTTCTTTACCCATTAGGTATTTTTATACATTGATAAGATCCCCTTGAGTCTTCTCTTCTAGAGGCTAAACAAGTCCAGCTCACTCAGCCTCTCCTCATATGTCAAATATGCCACAGAAATTAATATATCTGACAGCATAACCCCAAGTATTCCTGTCTTTAAAATAAAGGAAGATCCAGAAAAGCTCACATCCCAGCTAAACTGAAGACCATTTCAAAGATTTTGAGAAAAGTGTGTAATAGAAAGAAGGAATGGTCTAAGAGTGAAAAATAATTGAGTTGAGTTCAACCTTTTCAGCACTCATGAATAATTTGACTTTGGCCTCTGCTGAGGAAGCCTAGCCTTAGATGGAAAGATTTAGAGGGAGAGTCCTAAATTATTTTTTTTTAAAAACAGTTCAATTGTTTTTCAACCTTAGAGTCCTCCCAAGCCTTCTCAAGTGAAGTTGATATCACATATTCCCATTTCTGTAACCTCCTTTCCTTGTCTTCTTAGCTCCTATGGTCTGTTCCGCATTCTCATATGAAATCACTGGACCCAGTATAAACTCAGTTTCCTCACAGTGTATGTCCAAACAAGCCTGGGAGCAGTAAGTTATTACCGCTCACAGAAGCAAGTCACACCAGGCCACTTGCTTCATGATAATGGGTTGTGTACAGGTTCTTTATTCCCCAGTTCATCTGGCAGTATGAGGTCATTCACTCTTTTATAGGAGAAGAATAAGCTGTTTTGCATGTGTCATGGGGCAAGACCTAGAAGACCGCCAAATACATTAGAGCCTCTGTTGTGTGTTAACTCGGTAAAGGAACATTAGGTGGGCCAGACCCTGGGACTATGAGAAGAAAGAGATTCCCCAAAATCCTGTAATTCATTGTGTTCAAGTCTGTCCCTGACTACCACAAAGCTTGCAAAACCATGAGATTTTAAAACACGAGATTTGCTTTTATGTATTGTGTCCATATTGAACAGCTAACAGACAAGGACACTTATCCATACTTTTGATTCCTGTGGTGACAGGATCATCGTTTGTTCCCACAGTTAGAAACACAGCCTGGGGCTGATACGCAGCTTCAAATTATAAAAATATAAATTTAGGCTTCTAAATGCAAACACAAACGTGTGAGTTAGGTGTCTAAGCTCCTAGCTAGCCAACATTTTAATGGATCTTGGAGAGCTCTTAAGATTACCTCAAAGTAGCAAATGACATTTGGTCAGATGTACACCCCTCTTGCTTGTGATGCTTAATGTTCAGTTGGCCATAATGAGAATTTACATATAGGCACTGGCCCTTAGACACTTAGATTTTGGTTTTGCAATCTGAGCTGAACACTTCCTGGGGATTTTGACAACTGTGTTCTGTTGTTATCCATTTCATACTTTGGAAACACACCAGCATTGCATGTAAGGTTTCTCCCCACATGGCATGACCCACATAGAAAATATTCACATGCTTTTCCCTCTCCCTACACAAAATTCCTCCTTTGTCTGGAGCTGAAGAGGTCCATGCTGTAGATCTGAAAGAACTACACTGATGACAGTGCTCTTTTGTATACACCTATGAGTCTAAGTATAACAATTTTGAAATCATATTATTCGTTATAATCATGTCCTTATTGGGCAGCAATGGCCTAAGCTGAGCTGTTTTACATCTTTGAGTGATATGCGTCAATGCTGATGTTCCTGTTGTTACCTGAATAGTACATCTGCTACATCTGACCTTCTAAAACCATATTAGTGAGACAAGTATGAGCTAGGTGACTGATTATAGCTGATGCACGTGCTTCCTAGACCTGATGCTCTCTCTGCTTTATCTGCACTTCCATAAAGTGCTAAAGATAAAAAGAAAATGTCACTCACCTGAGAGGCACTGTAAGCTTTCCTCAAAAACAATAGTGTAAGTTAAACAGGTTAAACCAACAACAGAAATATGTATCTTCTGCCAGCATTATGACAAAAAGTTTCTGTATTTAGAGTGCATTGTAAAGTAGTCAAATGGCATACAATATCTTAACTAGTACAAAAAAATGACTTATCAATCACTTTTATTGTGCTCCATCTTCAGATGACATTTCAGTTCTTTATTTAGATAGGAATCATTGTACACTACTCTGTAGAGCATTGTTTCTTTAGTCTACCCATCTCTAAAGCCTTGTTATATTTAATAGGAGGATTTCTTCTTACAATATATTTACTTTGTATGTATATAATTAGACTCACACTGCATTAGGCATTGATTGACAGGACAAGAGGGGGTGAAATGTAACATGAATAGACTTCATGGTAAATATCAATGTTTGGTTTATGGCTGTAAAGAGATTTTAAAAACTACCTTAGTTAAAAATGGTAATTGTGAATTATAGTAATTACAGCATTACACTACAACTGTCTACCTAGCTGGACTGCATCCATGGCATGAAACTAGTATATGGAGACATGGAATTACTTAGCTTTCATGAAATACATATATTCATTTATTCATATGTTTAAGAGTTTTCCATATAAACATTCCAAATTCTCCAAATACAATGTATAATTTTAAATTGATATCTTATATAAATATATATCAAATATTGAAAAGGGGAACTCCTATGATCCCTTTTAATTTCAAAAAGACTTCTTTTAGTTGCTTCCTACTAATCCCTCATAGCTCCATGAGCACTCTATTTAAAAAAGGCCAGAAGAATAGGTGATTGGAGGTAACAAGATTCAGTCTGATCAAGAGGGAAAGAAGATCCCGCAACAAAGTAGATCTCAAGGTATATCTTTGTTTGCACTTTTAATTAAAGAAATTATAAATGTTGGGTAAAACAGAAATTTGTTCTGTGCCATGTTTAAGTCTTCGCTGTAGCCTCGCATTGAACAGGCAGAGGAAAAAAAGTCTGTGTTATGAATATTCTGTTAATTAGAAATGTTAGCTAATAACATAATAACAGCTAAAAAAAAATCAGATACAGATCAACTCCCGTAGAGGACATGTTGCTGTTGTTAAAGGCACAGATGTGTAAGTACAAACACCTGTGGTTAGCTTTGTCACTGTAATATCTCCAAGTGAGCGAAGAGGCCTCTCGCACAGCCAGAAACATGTCTATTTACAGTTTTATTGTTCCAAGAGAACATTTTAAACCTTGCTCTGATCATTTTATAGCTGGTGTAGCCAAAGTTTATTTTTAGATATGTTGCTTAATAACCCAGCCCACCAAATTCTGCCTTTTCTTGGTCATTCTGGATAGTATCATATACCATGGAGGTGACAAAGCCATGGGTTACTGCAGCAAGACATAAATCCTAAAGAAAATAATGCAAGTGTCTTAAAAAGTGAAAATATTGAAGAAAATAAGATAACCCTCTTTGGCTGAAAGTGATACTGGATAACCCTTGTAGCTGAGAATCAAATGGCATGCCCTATGCTGAAAACCTGAGTCACACTACAAGGAGGGGGGACAGGTCATTAACTGTTTCTTACTTTTACTTTCTTTAAACACTGGACTTCATTTCAGTCACCTAGCTCTTTTCTGTGAGGCCATCAATACACACATTGCTCCACTCCTTGTTCCGCTGCACTTGTAAATTTAAAAAATGAAAATAGGGATCTACCTGTTGTTGGTATCCTGGATATGCCATGCTTTCCGAGGTGTTCCCTATGTTGCTGTGGAACAAAGGAAACCGGCACTTTCTGGTATTTTTACTAAAAGCGTGCTCAGAGGTGAGGGGCTCCAGCCCTGTCCGCACGTATCCCTCTGGATACAGAAACCTAATGAAAGCCTTGCAGAGATGTAAACATGATGTAATGCTTCAGCAGAGAAGGCAACTGGTCAGAAGGACACAGCATCATCTGAAAATGATCTAACAAGGAACAGATATTCAGATAACATAATATCTCGCATTACAGGTAGTCAAATTGATTGAGTCTGTCTTGTGGAATACAGGTATTAATGGAGTTAATTACTCACAATGCTCCCCATTGTCTTTTCCAAATCAAAGGTTTATGCCAAAGTACTCAAGACATAGTGTGGACTTTGACCAAATGTGGACACCTACATTGTCCTCCTGTGAATTTGTTGTCCAGACGCTCTTATAAGCTGTTGAGAATACTGTATATTTTCAGGATGTGATTCAGATCATCCAAAGTAGACATCTAAAATAATGGATTGTACCCTGCAAATGTCTGGTGCTCTCCATTGTCTGCAATGGGAATCTAACCTAAGGTTTCTTTGAGTGGAGTGACATCATCTTGTTTATCCTTGAGGAGGTATTGATGAAAATCTCCATACTTCACTGTCCCACTCTTACCTACTGTCCCTTATCGTCTAGAGCAAGCAGACACCTAGACTGCAGGCTACATCTTAGCGTAGGTTTAGGAGTCTAGTGTCACAGGTAGGA
This sequence comes from Dromaius novaehollandiae, assembly GCF_036370855.1. NCBI lineage: Eukaryota > Metazoa > Chordata > Aves > Casuariiformes > Dromaiidae > Dromaius > Dromaius novaehollandiae. The sequence goes on from NC_088098.1 coordinate 175,524,990, forward strand.
ACTCAAGTAGAGAAAAACAAGTTCTGTCCTTCATAAATTATCATGAATTCTTCTGCTTTTGCTTCTGTTTTCCCACCTATGATCTTTGTCGGAAGAACCAGAATTTCCTTTCCTTACATTTATAAATATACTCCTACTCACCTGTGCTAAGTTTAAACAAATTACTTCAAATCATCAGTTCACTTTTTTGCAAAATTGCTTTGATTTGAATAAAACCTGTGTCTCCACTGCTAAATCAATTTTTTTTTTTTGTTTCCCTGATGGAAATGTACCTCGCTGTTAGAGGTTTTTGGAACATTACCAGATCAAGGAACATTCTCAACTTAATTCCTTCTAAGTTCCATCATAGATGTGCACCAAAAGTAAAAGGAACACTGTAAAAAGCATATTTGAAGGCATTTTCAAACTTCTGAGAACTCGAGTAATGGGAAATGAACCATTCTTCTGAATCAACATGAGATGTTTGAAAGTGAAATGAGAGTACATGGTAATCATGGGGAGGCTGCAGAACTAATATAGGATCACTAAGGAGGACTAGGTGTGAAACTGATTGCAAAAGTGAAACACCAAATACATATCTTCCTTTATGGTGCTACATTCAGAACTAATAATTTTCAGTATAATTATATTAGGAATAGCAGATAGTAAGTAGTACATATTAAGCCTATGCCTGTAAGAATAAACAAAAATTATACTCATATTGGCCTTGTCTTTTAGGGTGAAAGTGTGCCTCATAGGATGCTTTCATTCATAAAAGGATATATTGATTTCAGTGCACTTAATCAGGGATAACTCTAGAGGAAAAAGTTGGAAGGAAATGCATAAACGTTTACAAGGTCATGATTACGTGCACTGAAATCAGTACATATTAATTTGACAGCACAAATTACAGGTAGGTTGTAGAGTAAAAAAGAAGATAAATTGGATAAATGGGTTATACTGGGATGGGTAAATTAATTAAGTTTCTAGGGAAAAACAGAATAGCTCCAGTACTTAAATATCTGGAAGGTGATTATTTGTAAATAAATAATGTGTAGAGAATACTCCTAATAAATTTGGCTAACCAGATTAACTATTCTTTCTGTCAGCAAGTGTTTTGGAATAATTTCAGCAGAATGTTCCAATCTGACATCTAACCTAAATCTTCACCTCTTTGCTCTTCTTTTTCCTCCACTTTTCTGAATTTGTGTTTGTGAGTTAGTGCCTAATAGTAATGAATGCTATAGGCTTTTTTCTATTCAAAGAATACTTAAATATGGAAACAGAGTCTTACAATAATGCCAAAACACCTCAATCTTGTTTTGTGAAGACTGTCATGTGAAAGAGAACCTTCATTTTAACAGCCTTTCAGTTCTCATCTTCTCACTTAAGATCATTACGCCACTTGTACTTAGGGTTTTGTGATGTGAACTTCTGCTCACCAAGACTGAAACTGGTCCACAGCAGCCTTTCCTGTCATTGCATAAGGACTTTCATCAATAACAAATATGGATGGATTTAAATAAATGACCAAAAGATGGAAGGTATATTATTGTTTTAACCCCCTGGCCTACTTGTTCTCTTCCAGTTGAAGGATTTGTATTGTGAGATTCGTTTAGAGTGTCAAACAGTTCTAACAAAATTTGGATTTATAGCCCAATTTTTGCCTAATCTGGCAAGATACTAAATAACCATAACGATGTCTGATGTGAGAAGAATGTATGAGTGCTGTATGAGGAAGCATCATTCCCTAACCATGGCAATTAAAACATTAGGTAGCTAAATAAATCATGTTCTGCTTAGTATATTTATGCCTTTTTAACGATATATCTTTACTATGAACAGTTAAAATAATGTCATTAAAGCTGGCTCTGTTTGTTAAGGTAGCTACTATTCTCACTAAGATTTAGTCATTTCTATACTTGGAATATTCTGAAACAAGGACCATGTTCCTGTCATGGCAAATTAGGTCAACATGGCGAAACACAGAGTCATGGGATGATGAAACATTAAAGAGTACATTATTAACTGATGTCTTTTTCATTTTATTTTTCTTCAGTGACATTTAACAAATTGAATGTTAAATGCTGAGAGACACAAAAATGCTTTGTTAGATTATTAAAAAGCAGAGAGAGAGAGAGTTTCTTCAGCTGATGTGTAATGCAATAATATAAAGCTTAGTTTAGTAACAGATTTTGAAGCAGCTACTTCAGGTCCTTCCCCCTCCCTCCCTCCCAGATATGTTAGAAATTGATCCTCCAAAGTATAGTCCACAAGAGTTATTAAGTTTCTTTTATACATAGTTTTACTCAGTTACTTCAAGAGTCTTAAATTTTGCCTTAGCCATGTCCCATAAGGACTTTTTAGAATGTCGAGATTGTGTAAAATGAAATGCAGCCATTCTAAAACCCACACACCTCAGAAGGTACCTCTCTCTCATCAGCATATATCAATGTCTTGAGTGGACAACAAGATTTTCCCATGTTAAGTACAGTAAGAGAGCTGGTAATGTTATCTAAAGAGCTAAATAATGAATTCTCTTGATGATTTGCAAGAGTGAATGCCACATTGCAAACATAATGAGGGCAAGAAAAGTTAACATATTCCAACCTTTCTTCTGAGCTGCAAAACAGAAAGGATAACATAAGTTGCTGTATATAACAACAAAGAACTATAACAGGACAATGAGATTTGTGTATAAACTTTCAGGCCTCCAGCCAGAGACCAAACAGAACAGCCCGCAAACTCATGTTTCAAGAGCATTGCTATTATATTTTAGATCACTGTTATATAGGTTATGTATTATTCAGTTTATCCCAGCAGGTCATAAACTATAGCCATGTACGTTGTAATGCACTATGAATGTTTCTTTGCTAAACACCCGGTACAATGAAGTAATTCAAGGGATTATCACAAAATGTATATCATGCAGTCAGGATATGTCTTGCTTTCTTGCTTATACCAACAATGTTTATAATTAGTGAATTACGGACCATGTAACATCTCTTCTATTAATAAAAAAAGATACACATAGTTCTAATTCTAGGATACAGACAGGTTGTGGGATTTGCTCACTCAGAAAGAAATGATGGAATTTGAAATAGTACATAGGTCTCCTAATTTCTACTCTGGCTCCTCCTAACCAGATCACACTTTTGAACTATAATTTCACTGAATGTGAAGTGGCTTGTAGTCCCAATGCCATTTTATGTAAAGTGCGTAAGTTGTGTTTCCCTGTCCAACAGTCTAGCCATACATGCTAGACTGTTATTTTCATTTTTATCTCCTTCCTCCTGTCCCAATTCTTTTTCCCACTCCTCCTAGCTTTATCAGGATGGGAGGTCCTAGCTCTGAGACTTCGTGGTACTGCAGTTACTTCCTGGAAACAACAGTCTCTACAGGCCAGAAGTAAGGCTTCAGGAAATTAGGATCATAGATTGAGGTGAATCACGTATGTTCATAATTCAGGAGTTTGAAAAATAGGAAGTATGTAAATGGAGGAGTGGAAAGGATGAGGGACTTGTGGCACTTGGGATAAAAATACGTATTTTGGGATAGGTGGCTGGAGAATGGTGATGCCAGGGAGCATCATGCTGGCAGCCTGGCTCAGGGACAGTGGTCACATAAAACTTGGCAGTGCTATTCAGAAAGGAGTTCAATGGCATCTGCTGTGCTTAGATCAATCTTTTAGGTGGTGGAAAGTATAGTTATTTCCGGCAGAGGAAGCAACTGATTGCAGGTTTCACATGTGCTAGAGAGGTGACTTAACTTAGGAGCCATTGGGTAAAAGAGTCATCACCCTTACCTACCTTCTCTTGAAGCAATTCCTCTGCCTCATCTTCTTGCTCAGGAAGGGCTAAGTATCTATACATCCTGGAGACCTTTCAGGCCGATAGTTTTGAACTACAGAAGGCATCTTCTAATGCCTTCTAATTGCAGAGTAAGCTGCTAAACTCTGGATAGAAATATAATTCAAGATCTGTTTCTTTTTCAATAGCTCAAGCTTTATAAGTAGCTAGACTGACGGGGCTTCCTACAGAACGTGCTGGCTGCTGTGAGGCAGCTATGTCTTCCCACTGAATTATACTGTTATTCCCACTGTGACTTGGTCATATAATCCAGGAGCCTGATACTGGAAGGGAAGTCAAGCAGCTTAAAATTTTAGGCATTACAAATCCCAGCACAGCAGTGCCCAATTCATTTCATATATCTTGCCCTTAATATCTAACACATACATTTTATAAGCAGCTTGTAGGGCATGCAGTCAGACAATTTCCATTATGGTCAGTGAAATAGCATGGTTAAAATCCTGTGCAATGCTTTATAAATTTAAATTTAAGCATAAATGTTCTGTAACAAGATTATTGTATCTGATCTGATGCTTGGGGAAAGCTCACTCATTTTGTATTGTCAGCACTTGGAGCAGTCATTGATGTATTAAGCTTTTACACAAGTCATGGCATCTTACTTGAACCAACATGCAATCGCAGGGGATTTCAATTGAAAGAGTAGATGCAAGGTATACATTTATAACAGTGAGGGCAATCAGCTTCGCAGAGGATTAGTGAAGAATATGGTAAATTTTCCATCACTTGGAGTCCCTTTATCAATGTCAGATGTCTTTCTAAAAGAAACAACCTATTTCAATAACGCTTTGTTAGGCTATATGCACAAATAGGGAGAAGGAATCTACAATTTTTATGCAGAAAATTGTTTTAGATAAGCACAGTTTCCTCTTTTGCTTTTAGGTATTTATGCTAAACAAGGTTATGAGAATAAAAAGAAATGAGACAGTGGTACGAAATACCGAATCATTTCCCTCAAAACTATTAAAACAGAAAGTGAGCTCTGACAATATCATCATGAAACTGCTGCTTTAACAATGGCAGCTCTATTAGAAAATCCACTTTGATTCTAGGCCAAATTCTGAAAGGCCTCTCTCCATGGGTGCACACACAACTTTTTCCTCAAGAAAAAATTTGTTCATATATTTTAAAAACATTGTCATCTCTGCATGCATGTGATGGATCTAGCACTTACCTACACAGGGAATAGAATTTTCTGAAGCAAATCTCTTTTGTCAAAATGGGCTTTGCAAGCATAAGCTCTATTACTTACATATGTGAATGCTTATGCCTACATACTTGAAAGCCCCTTTCAAAATTTAGTCTATTAAATAAACATGCAAATTAGCAAGACAGGTATGGTTCTCCAGTTGAAAGCTTTCCTTTAAAATAAATGTGATATTTTATTTGGAGTAAATGGAAACACTTAAACAAGCGGGTTGATAAGCAGGATTGAGTTGGGGTAGATTTGTAGCAATTGATGTTTTGACAAAATTGGAGATGCTGAAGCAGGCATTTTAGCTCAACTTAGCTAAAATAATAAATTGCAGTAGCCCAACCTAGACGTGACAAAGGCATGAATCAACTTCTCCGTCTTCTTCAAGAAAAGATCTCAGGCTTGTACTGTACCTGTGATGGTGAAAAAGGGGTTTGAATATTACATGAAGATGGCTGTCAAAAGGCAGCTCTTAATTCAATATCACATCAGGGGTTTTCATGCTGACAGAGAGAATAAGAGGCTGCTGGTCCCAGAAAAATATTATAGAGAGATAACTTCTCCTTGTGTTCTTTGCAGCAATGAGCAAAATGTCAATTTCGTTTATATTGTGATTTATTGAGAATATACTGATAATATCTAACTTTTTTGGAAACAAAATATTCAGATGCGTGCTAATTTTGGTGTAGAAGTAGAAGTCATGCCTACATCCTACTTTCTTCTGGAAACATTCAGTATATAAAAGACTGAAGGATCTACCTGTTAAGAACTTTGCTGTAAACATCAGATTCTAAATATCGAAGTCCGTTGTTGCCTCTAAGGCTATGCAGTATTCCTTAAAGAGAAACAATTTATTTTTGAGGGGTAAGGTTTAAATCATGGGATTCATGACTCCTGGGATTCATGACTTCTGTTTAGTAAATTGAAAATGACCAGATATAGAAGGTCTGCCTATGTAGCTATTGTCAGTTTTGACAGCTCAGAATAAGAAAACTTCAGATTTGGGCAGGTCTTGGATGGCCTTTAAATATGAAAAAAAAAAAAAAGAATATTTTATAGTATAGACCTTAATCTACCACAGCTTGGAAAGGCTCGATACTGTGAGAGGTTTCAGAAGATCTTGGACTTGGTATTACCAAGCCATGATGTACATTGAAAACTAAGCTGAAATTGCTACTGTTTTCAGTAAAATCTGTTCTTGCTCTTGTTTTTCAATTGCTCTGTAATGATTCTGCCTTTAAGATTGCATCACAATGAATATATAATCCTGGGCCATAGCAGTCATTCCTCCTTTGTCTTCCACTCCTGTTACTATATGTAAGACATATATGCATGAAGTCTGGAGTACCATAGACTGTCACAAGACTCTTCAACCTGCTGGCATTGCTCTTTCTAATGCTGCCCAGGATGCCGCTGGCATTCTTTGCCATGAAGGCACACTGATGACTTTCCACTTTGTGTCCACCAAGACCTCCAGGGTCTTTTCTGCCAAGCTGATTTCCAGCCTGTCGGCCCCCAGTTGATGTGGGCCCATAGGGTTATTCCTCCCCAGGTGTAGGACTTCACATTTCTATTTGTTGAACTTCATGAGATTCCTGTTAGCAAAGTTTTTAATGTTTTGATAATAATTAAGCTTATGTCCTTAATCTAATTGTTAATACATCATTTTACTTTAATACTGCTAAGTGTGGTATCAGTCAGTGCGGTATCAGTCAGTGCATAGCAAATATCACTTTATTTTTACTATGTGCTTTCTTGACATAGATTGGCGATTAAAAATAAATCAGTAAAGCTGGGATACTTCTCACCTAATTTAAATATTTCAAGCCAGCTATCCAGTCCAAGTTACAACCTTAGTTACAGACTCAAGCAAATCTAACTTAGGGAAGCAAAGATGAGTTAGGGGAAAGGAAGACCTCCAAAGCATGATTCACTCCATCCTTAGACATACATCTAAAACACATAGGCTAAATCACCTGCTGGAGATCCTATTGCTCTTGACAGACTATAGACAGAATCTGAACAAGCAGTTCAGATTTAAAGCTAGAGACACATGAGAAGCAGTCACCTTAAATAAGGAGAAGTGGGGATGTATTGTGATATTGACCTAACACGTATGATAGCCACATGAATTTACTCATCGGATAACACCCCTGTATACAACACTAAATATTTTCCAGCCCTCACCCCATAAAATGCTTTGAAAGTAATAATGAAACAAAATGCTGTAGAAGTTTTTTTCTTTAAAAGTATTGGGGGAGGGTCTAAATTTTAAATACTTGAAAATATGCAACAATGCCTGTCTCTACGTTTTAAATGTTCCAAAATAAATGTCATAATTTCATCTGGCCTTACACACTAAAATAAGCTCTCTTCAAGTTATCTAAATTTTCATCCATACTGGCCTCCAAAGATTGATCCATTTCTGCTCTACAAGAAGGTAATAAAGAATCAGGTTACATCTGGTTTGATTTTCCTGTAATGAAACACTGAATGCCCCATGTCAGAAAAGATGTACTGTAGGTATTCTTTTGGGATTTTACCTGGCATTTGCAGAGAGTCAATAGAGAAATAAGATCTCCATTTCATTTATAAAACATGTATTCCACTGAGTTAGAGACATCAGGAACGATAATAAGTTTTTACTCTTATAAACAGAATATTCTAGCAAAATATTTTGCTGTCTATCATGAAGAAAACAACAAATACTATCCCTTGTGATTTGGGGACTGCTACTCAGAATGCAACAAGATAGATTTCTGCAGCATATTGTTTGCAAATGCTCAACTGAATTTATCAGAGAATAGTTAAATACAAAAGTTACAGTAAGAAGAAGCCTCACAGGTGGGATGAAGGATGCTCCATTTTGCAACTGGGGAATTTTGGATGTCTAAATTACTGCATTTTAACAAATTTATCAAGTTCACAATTTTTTTTTCTTCAATTATTTCACTCCTGTGAATAACTGGATGTTTGATTTGACTCAGTTTTCCCTTCATATTTATCTGAGGCCTTAGTTGTCTCAGTTTGTTAAATTTGACTGTACCATTCCTCATCCAAATCATGCCTTTGATCATAGACAGTTCCAGTCAGTGTTTGGATGGAAAAGATATGGAGAAATGACTTCTTCTGCTTGGAAGGATAGTACAGCAACTTTTCTGGAAAAATTACTTTTCTCTGTATACAATGTTCATTGTTCCAAAATTCACAATAGATGTATTAAAAAGGTGTTAATTCTAACAGCCATACATGCTTCAACTGAGCCATTAAAGGGTTCTGTTTATCCACTCCTTCACCTCCTGCTCAATGCAATACTTCCCTGGCCCTTACATTCCCTGATTCCCACTAAATTTCTAACTCTAATTGTAGTACCCCCAGTTTCCCCACACCAACATGCTGATCTCCCAGATATGCCTGCTTTCTTCCATTTCAGCAATTTTTTTCCCTGATTGTCACCTTGTTCTCTCTTGCAATACACCAGACACATATTCTTTTTATACTTTCTCCAGTTCCCTCTAGTCTGCAAGCTGGGCATGCAGGAGCATGTGCTCTTTAAACAGCTGATCCTGAGGTACGTAAATGCTGATTAATAGCAAGGCCCATCCTGTGCCAGGTAGACCAAATAACCTGTTCTGTCCCTTAACAGACCAGAAAAAAAGTTTATGCTGTATGGCCAAGTCTAGATTTGTTTGCAGAAATGTGTTGCTATGAATGCCAGATCCGCTGTTCATCCTCATTAATTTTCTCTGAGAGAGTGGCGAGCTGCCTCCTCCTGTGCTCCTGGAGAGAGCAGACAGCAAGGAGCAGACAGCGACTGGACCACGTTTTGGTCGGGATGCAGCTAAGGTGTTTGCTCAGGGAAGGAACTCAGGCTTGCTTCGTCTCAATGTAGTCTGGCTGTATATTAAAGTCTCAACTACAGCTGAGGAGAGAAAGGGACCCAGGTAGGTTAATTAATTAATTAAACATTTTCATACTGGGAGTTACAAGGTGTTTCAGGTCCAAGGAGAACATACAAATGAAACCATCATGAAAATGCATCATGATTCTTTAGCTCTGTGACTACCTTACTGTGAGGCCCCGTCTGGATTTCTAGTATTTTTGGTGATTTGTGCTGATCAAATAATACTCATGCAGCACTTTGACAATTCTTGTCTCAGCCTTTGAAAAAACAACTTGCAGTTTTTACATAACTTCAGCTCTGACCCACCCTCCGCATCTTTAACTGAAGAATGAAAGGTAAAGCCCAGGTAAGATCAGTTCAGAATAAACCCATTAATAGTTACGAAGAAAATCCCTTCTCAGTGCTCTTCTGTTTCAACTCAGTATTTTCTCTTTGCAACCTCTTTTTTGGAATAAAAACAGATGATGTCTAAATAGATAAAGAAAATCTAGGCCTAAATGGCATCAGTTTTATGCCAGCTCAGCGAACTATTCCTATTAGCTGTTTTCAAGAAGTTTTGAAGTGATAAGTTTAAAAAATTGTCAAGAACAGTGCTCCTGAAATTCAGATGCGAGTGACAAGCTCTGAACTAACACACTGGCATTGCAAATCTTTTCACTTCATGTGTTCCTTCTTGCTCAACATGACATCACGCTCACCAAGAAACAAGCTCTTCTTCTTCTCTCAAATTCTGACACAATCACAGTGCTGGGGTTGGAAGGTGAAGCTTTTGAGGAGCACTGTAATTCACCATTGTGCCAATTCTCTGTTCTAAATTAAGGGTTACAATGACAGTAACTATGAGAAAATTAGGATGTTGGCATGGGAAGTCTTTATTCTAGCACGGCAGAGTATTAAAATTTCTCACTACAAGTATTCAGCATTAGTAGATGAGTTGCTAGCATCAAAGAGGGTACAGAACTGAAGAACTGGTTAGAACCTGAACGAATCTTTATGCTGCAGTGGACTGGGATAGTGCTATATTCTCAATTTGAGTGGAAATTTTGTGGTTAATTTTCTTTCAGGGAATGTATATCAGCCCATAGTTACTTCCTACAGGTTCGTAGTTGTGTATGTTACATATTGTGACTTCCCTGAGTCACATATTATCATGGTAATGAAGGAGCTTTGGATTTTATTTCAACTGAGCTTAGCCTAGTTTCTGCAAAAGGAATTTGCTTCATTACATGTTATATCAATGCGGAATTCCTCTGAAACTCTGGGATGATGAACATATGTCACAGCCTGTCAGTCAGTTGCTTTTACAACGCTGCCTTGGGTGGAACTCCTTCTCTGAAAAGGAAGGACTTTTCTCAGAGCAGGCCTGAGCACTAGTTCTTGCCAGCAAGCCAAAATGACGCAATGTAAGACAGATATTTGGTAAGTACAAAGTAAAATTTAGTTTCAGACATTCTTCCCTTTAATGAAGCATTACAATTCTGCTTTTATAATATTCATTAGCATAAAGAAGCACTTATGAATGAGACAATCAGTATTAGCAATCATATCTATTCTCCATAACAGTTTATTTACACGGTGTAGACAACACAGATAAAAATAGTTGTGAATAAATATTATTTTGTTTATTACATAGCTACATTTCTCTCTTTTTGTATTTCCAGACCATTAAGGCTGTCTTTCGGCTTAGGATCCTTGCATGAAACCTTCACAAGCTGCTTCAATCAAGAGTCAAGTAATGCCTTTGTTTTTGTATTAATGTACTATAATCCTGCAACAGAGTTTCTGTGCTGGCTGAATCTTTGTGCAGTTCCTCCTAACAGGTAGGACTCCAAACTGAGCAGACAAACCTGTGAAGATTTTGTTATGAAGGTTTATGCTTCCTGCTTTAAGAAAGGGTTGTTATTTTTAACAGCACCAGGAAGGGGAAGTGCTTTTTGTCATAACAGATGACATATACTGAATCTATGATAACTGTATCTTCACTCTAAGATGTTTTCGCTTGTTTGTGTTAGCTCAGAAGTAGATTGTGAATTTATATAGATTTTTACACATGTAAAAGCTAGACTTTGACGTCTGATCAGCTTGCTTTTGGCTTTTTCTGTTACCAGTTAAGATAAAAAGTTACTCCCAGAGGACTCTATTTTAGCAGTAGGAAGGGAAGGATGGAAACTGCTCCAGTAAGAAATTGAAGCAAGATCTCATAGTGACTAGCTGTGACTCTTTCAAGAATAGCTCTCCTAAGAATTGTACAAATGGAGTTTAACTTCAAAATACTTTTGGACACTATAGTTTTCTTCTAATTCTTTCCTTCTAAAATTTGTTTCAGTACTGATTCTATTGTATCATTACCTGTTTTACTGGCTAGGCACACTTAATTTTCATTTTTTGCCATATTGCAAAGATGCTCAGTATCTTTCCTGAAGAGAATGTTTCTTCAGTAGCTGAATGGAGGCAGTTCTTCTAAAGGATGCTATTTAATTGGCATAACATGTATTGCAGTGCACACTTACCATCACTTGGGAGAGTAGACATCACTCAAATTGCCTGTGTTAGATATTATATGTGGTACATTTAGAAAGGTGGTGTATGGGACATAGATTGTCCCAAATGTGTGAAAGATATTATCTATATAGGAAAATTAGCAATATTTATCATTTCAATTCCACGTGGTTTGCAGTGTATTAGTTTTAAAGTGTTTTATCAAAAATCAAAGAAAATTTGGTTTATTGCAAGTAAAATCTGCTCTTTTTCCTCTCTACTGCACTTTTGGGGCATTTTTTTTTTTTTTTTCTGGAAGAACAATAGCAATATATGGTCTCTCTCCTTCCTCGCTGAAACACCTCACCAATTGACTTATTTTTTCATTACTAGAGTCACTTGTAGGTTTCAGAAATGTTAAAATATTTCCAGAGCTGTCAATAGCAAGAGGAATAAAAACTCTCTGTACCTAGAGTTTAGTTTTGCACTATCTGTTTTTCTCTTTTCCTTGGTCCTTGTTTTGCATCTGTATTAAAGCTGAATGTGTCCCAATTACTTAACCATATACAGGGTACTTATCAGAATAATAAAGTGTCCTACAACAACCATAGTTTGCACTGTAGTTTGTACTGTGGCTTTGGCTTGTACTTATGCTGTAACAATTACTTATTTTATGTTTTGCCATAAGAGTGTTATACTGCTCCTATACACACCATAACTGTAAAACTTACTGTGCTTTTGCATTCATTTAAAGAGCAACTACTTGATAAGTACAAAGTAATTAAGCAATAAGACATGACAGGCAGTGCATTTCCGGGGAATTATTGCACATCTCAGATGCCTTGAAAGATAGGAGGCTAAAGGTTGAGTGACTTCAGCCACCTGAGAAGTGGAATAATCCCCCAGAAATGCATTGCATACTGTGGTTTATTGCTATTATGAACTGGAAACTATGAAATCAAAATAGGAGGAAAAGATTAGATCTGTGCATTACCGAGGATTAGTTATACAGGTATGACATCACTGCCAGCTCTATATGTGTCCAGAGAGCTCTAAAGCCATTTCGGAATTAGCGTGTGAGCAACACAACTCATCTGAAACTGCTGTTTCAGCACTCCTCGTTACCAATTTCATCTAGACCAGTCCCCAGCATTCCCCTACAAAATCATATCTGTATTCTGGGTACAGACTTTGTCTCTGATACTAATCACACAACCTCGGGGGGTGTGGTTTTTCCAAAATAATCATACCCCCTGGAGCATTAAAGGCATTTGGTTGCTTCCTTGCCTTGTAACACCCCAAGGTCATTATCTCATGATAATCACATCTCCTGGAGTTGCCTTATTGCTTAAGTGTAACACTAAATTTTAATTACAATGAAATAGAGCTCTTCTGGTAGTTTATACAACATCCTGTGTGTGCAAAGCCAGATGGAAATAATGCCTAGCTTTTACTGTAATAGCATTTGGTGGGCTTGTGCTCCAGTGCAGTAAATGATTATGTTTTTGTTGGTTTTTGATGAGAAAATCATTTTGAACTAAATTTGCAGCACACTACTATCAAATTTAATTTGGGCTCTTACTATTGTTCTGTTTTGTTGTAAATTTAATTTAATTTAAAAAATATAGTGGAGTATCAGTCCAATGATAACATTCTAAGTCTTTGGTACTGCTAACACGCACTACTGAGTTCTGCTGGAGTTTGCTGAAGGTAGGGAGTATAGTGTTTGGTTCTTTAAAGGTTATTTTCAAACAGTCATCTGTAAAAAATGTCCTTTGCACTGAAAACTGAGATAATGAATTTCAAATATGATTGAACATTTCTTTTCCTTTTAAAAAACTCTGACAAAAGAATAAAATTCACACAGCATTCATGTGATGAGCTCATGCCTCATGGGACTGCTCATATTTTAACTCTTTTCAGCTCTGGAGTTGGAAATGGCATCACACAGGCCCAGCTTTACCTTGGTAGGGGTTTCCTGAGAAAAGTTTAATTTTGTAAAGCAATTTAAATTTTTAAGTCCATGAGGTTCATCTCCTGTCAAGCTTAAGCACTTACATATATACTTATTTATTAAACAGCTTCAATTATTTCCACAGCAAGATCTTAAAACATTTTTAAAGAAACTTCTGCTTTGGATAAATAAGTTATGATATTCTGTATTTACTAGTCCTCCTAGAAGTTCATATACTTGGAGATATGGAAAATGCAATTTTCAAACCAAATAGCTGCAAACATATAACAGCCTATCCTTTTCTAATGGAAAAAAGTCCAATAATAATAATAAAAAACAGTCAAAATCAAAAGCATCAGCTCTGTTGCTGTACATCATACTATCTGAATGTGTTCATACCTCTGTTTAACTGCTACTATAGTGTTTTGATCCCAATTGGAATTGCAGCTGTATCTTGGGGCATTTAGACAAAGATGGTTGCTGTTTATTCTTAGTAAATATCTTGCTATAATACAGATTTTTTTCAGAGAGTTTTTTGTGCTTTGAGTTGTTTTCCTTCTGTTACTCTTTTTCAGATATTTACAACAAAGACAATAATATGAAATTACTTGTGAGAATGTTTAAACTATTATGATCTTCAATTTGTCATGTTTTATTTTGTTGTTTTTTACCTTTCTGCTTTGCAACTTTGTCAATTAAATGTTAACATTACATTTATCTTTTGAAAGTGTATGTTCTGACATTTTTATCTTTATTAATGTAATTTTTATTTCATGGCAATATTAAATAAGCCTGAAAATGAAAATATGCTCTGCTGTGGATCACAGCTTAGGCGTGCTACTTAAGGTGCTGTTCCTAGTTATTTGGTTATAGTACAAAGTTTCAGACAGATAACTCTGTCTTTGCAAGTCTCCCTATTGACCAACACATTTCTCCTACCCAGTGACACCTTCTTGGAAACCAGTGACCAGTTTCTAGCTGACTTGTTAGTAATGCATGTTTTGAAGACTTCTACATGTTTTATGAAATAAGTGGCTGGCAAAGAAGAGAAAGCTTATTAGCATTCCTAATGAGGAAATGAGAAAATGTTTCCTAATGATGAAAAAAGTAATAAAACACCCTTTAGTAGACCTCACAGGATTGATATTTGAGAGAGCTTAGAAATTAAATTTCATTAGTTCTACTTCCAGTGGACCTATTTGTTTAAAATTTCTGAATGTTCTCTTTGAAGAGAGCCAAAGTCTTTCCTGATTTGCACTGATATGAATTCAATGAAACCAGTAAGTCACTTCAGGAAGAGTTGGTTCTAGTCTGTGGTGAGAGAGATTTGCTGATTTCACTAGGGTTATGCTGGTGTGGCAAACAGGAAAATTTGACCAATACTTCTGATAAAAACAAAAACTGATTCTGTACTATCAGACAATAAAATTTAATCAGCTTTCTACTGTGCTGAAGTTCTGTTGTCACTGACAAGGGTTTAATATATTTTAGCAGTATTGATGCTGAGCTGTCCAATAAAGGGAGGAGAAATATGGTATTTTTGGTACCTTGTTCAGGATTAAAGAAAGTAATTGTACAGTATTAGGTAACAAAATTATTAACTGTTGCACACAGTAACCACTCTGTGAATATTTCACCCTTACTATAGCCTCTTATCTTGTTCTGCTCTTACACATAGGTCATATTATGCACTGCTTTGTGCTAGTTTGACAAGAACTAATGTGGATACTTAAATATTTTAAAGGCTGCGCATTTCAGAATGATAAAATACTCAACTGATCTTCCTTTCCTGTTGAATTTGTGGTTAATGATAAAATAATTTAAGCCTTTTTTTGTCTATTAGTACTTATAACAACAAACACTAAAAGTTCTTTTGAGCAAAATCTTCAAATAGGGCCATACAACAACACTTTTTAACTACAGTTGTTTTTTATTCAGCCATAAAATCTATCTTTCATATAGAAACCCACTTACATGTCTTACTTCAGTGAAGGTTATTTGTAGACTGAAGGTCTTTTCTTGTCAAGATATGATGAATACCATGTGTGAAGACAGAAGAGCATCAGGACCTGTATTAGCCGGAAAACCCACTGATCTGTGAATAACCTAAAAAAGAAAACCTGAAGATTAGCAACGTCGCTTTTAAGAATGATCCATCAAATTCAACAAGCAGATTCACAGAGATGAATCATCTAGTTCCTTTTATTCCAACAATACAGTAAAGGTTATTTCCCTTCCTTACAAATAGAAGTTCTGAAATACAAGAAATAGAGACTTGTAAGTCTTTTTTAGTCATAAGGCAATGATTCTACATTTTTCATTCTGTGTATTTTTTAACATTTTTCCTTTTATTTGATATATTGAAGTAGGTGTGGTTTAGCCCATCCACTACATAGCTCAGCTGTGTGATTATTTCTCATTTTCAGATGAGGTTATATTTTCTGTAAAGATTAAGTCCTCTGTCAAAACCATTTTATAGAAAGCACAAAATTAATTATGCATTTTTAGCTCAATTTTTACTACTTTATCACAACATATCGAACTATTGCTTTCATCCAGACTGAAAATCCAACGAGAACACTGTGATAACCTTCTCTAATGTCTGATAAAATAAAGGCCATGGAATTGCCTTGAACCCTCTCCTCTCCTCCCCTCTCCTCTCCTTGTCCCTGCGCCTGCTCCTGCCCCAAGATTCAGGAATATCCACTAAAGAAGAATCCATTCAAACTCCTGGTGAACTATTAATTACCCTTACCATGGAAATTTGGTAATATTTCAGAATATTACCAAAGCAGTCAGAAACTCTTGCCTGAAGGTAGAAATTCTGTCTTCAACTTTAATGCATTGAATGTCTGATTACCAGACTGAAGAGTTACCTACTAGCAATTCCCGCTTAGGAAGTAATTTATTTTAGGCTGTGGTACTCTTTTAATGATGTCTTTGCTACACTGCTGGAGATGGAACTTTTCACTATATGCCATTTCCTTAACTGTTTTTCTACTCCTTCTCTATGGTTTGTCAACATCCATTTGGTCACACTATTTTTAGTTTACAAAAAGATGGTGATTGATAGATGTTTAATAATTGTGTTATCAAATCTAAGTCAATAGGTTATTTAGACTAACAACCAGCTATAAAAACAGTCCTATCATTGTTTGGCATAAGCAATGTATTAAAAAGAAACAGCATTACCTGTGACTGAAAATGCTTTTCTGTTTTTATTGACCTTGTATTTCCCTTTTAACAATTATTTTATTTGTAGAGAAGGTTACTTCTCAAAAGGCACCTACGTCAAATCAGAGAAAGATGGGATTCACATGAGAATTTTGCATCTGGCTCCTACCTGTGGAAGGACAAGGTCAAAAATCTCCTTGCCTACCCAGATATTTGAAAAAGAATTTAGAGAATTTCAGTATTAGGTTAATTTTATAACTTATGTGTTTGGAAACAAACAGACTATCTCCAAGCAGCACTTTTTAAGTTCTAGAAAGATTGGGGGCTTTATAATTATGGGATAAATGGAGAACAAATTAAACAGAGTGGGATTACAGTAAAGCATATTTTTTATTTTTTTAATGCGGGAGAACTGAACAGTCAATGACGAGGTCATGGGAAGCAATTACATTTTATTGGGGTAATGAGCGGAGAGAGAAATTTTATCAGTTAACTTTCATCAGCTAGCATGAGGATATGATGAGTAAATTTAAATATGGATATAATACAGAGCTCTGTAAACTCGAAAGGGTCCTCAGTTTCTGCTTACAGAAGACGCCCTCTACTACGCAAGATAAATGTTTTGCCCCTGTCAATGTTGAAAAAACTGCATTGCTGTAGATTTCTGTTCTGGCAGGGAAAAGGTAACAAGCGTGACACATGGCTTATCCGGCAACCTGAGGGCACCAGGGCTACTCTTCTGTGTTTCTGGCACTTGAAGGCACAAGGATTATGAATTACTCAGGTTCTGGGGGAACTTATAGAAGTAAAAGAAGTTGTCTTTTCTGATAATACACCACACTTCAGCTAGAAGGCCAGAATATGGATCAGTCTCCACTTACATGCATTCTCTCCTTAAAATGGTCTCTCTAAAGAAAGCCAAACAATTTTTATGTATTTCTTCCTTTCCTTTTATCTATGTAATTCCAAATTTTACCAGAGGCAATAAACTCTTCAACTATGAGCAAGGGAATTAGAACAATTTTTAGGACCCACGGGGTAACAAAGTTCCATTTCCCTTCCCTTTAAATAGCTAGTAACTATTTATACTGTGAGATGAAGCTTTTTGATAATGTTATTTATATAGTAATTTTCATTATGCAAATTAAATAATAAAATAGCAGCAATGTAACACAGCTAATGATTTATAGTTGCAGGAATGAGAACCTTATGGCTTGAACCATCTCAGAATGTTTCGAGTAACCTTGAGGGCATTTGAACACTTAACTATCATCCGTTTAAAGCTCTTAAAACTGATAAAGCTAAGCCAAACTGAAAAAGTTAATCGTCTGGAGTATTTGTAACAAATTCTCTATTTAAAGAGGCTTCAAGATGTGTATTTAAAATTTCAATTTTTAAGAAGACACTTAAAATTTGCTTCTTTTGACACCTTTTTTTAATGAAAAATACTGTTGTTTGGATTGATGACACAATGAAACTGAGTTCTGCAGTTCCTGCAAAATAAAGTCAGAGGAGGGAAATTCCACTGATTGTATGAGGCTTAAATAATGAAAAGGCCTTGAAACATAAGTCCCAGCAACAAGAATAGTCATAAATCATGACTAAATCAGAAGAAGAGGCTGTCAATTGTGCTCAAATGCAGGACTGCAACAAAGTAAAAAGTATCAAGTTAGAACTTGGCAGTGAAATACTACCTGTATTATTGATTTGAACTTGAGTTTAAACAGCCACCAGTTCAATTTAATACCCCATTCTGATGATGTTAAAGCAAACTCACTGCTAAATAAAACAGGGAGTTAAAGAGACATGTTGCTTGTTATAGCCAAACAATGAAACAATTTAATTAAGTGATAATGTTTCTGGCACTTGCATATACCAAGCAATAAGCTGCTTTTGCGCTTGATCAAATGATGAAGTGAAGCAGAGCGTGAAGTCTTTCTCACAGGAAGGAGCTGCCTCTGGATCTTCCCATCACCTATGGATCTCTGTGCTCCAGTAAGGTAGCAGATCTCACCAAAATATCTCCTGTGACTATCTTTCAGTGTGTTGTGAATGCAGCTTTCAGAGAATCCAGGAGATCAGCACTGACTTTGCTTCTACTCATTTTTCAAGTCACTGTACGCATGTTCCTGTGAGTAGTTCTCAAGGTGGCATCTCACCCATTGGTTGCAACACAATAAAGCTACCATAATGCAAACTGGAAGATACAGGCCACCCAAAAGAACATATATGTTCAGTGATGCATATGATTTTGGGCTCTATTCCTATTGCCCTATAACTTTTGAGTAGTCTGGGCAAATAAATCAGAAATTCAGCACCTTGGTTTCCTCCACCTGTAAAATGCAGATACAAATGCAGAATACCTTCCACTTACTTTCTGAATGAGAAAAGGGGTTGATTTGTTTGTAGGAATGGAAAGCACTCCTATATCTGGCTTCTTCTTCATGCTGTCTTACTGTCCATTTCCTGCATTATAATCTGGACTACCAGTGCAAGAATTTTGACGCCCACTAATATTAATAGCAATATAAGGATATTTTGAATCACCTCCTTCTTGTTTTTTCTCTGTGAAAATTCCAAGTTATTCTCCTTAGGGGATCTTATACAAGACAAAAGTATCATTGCAATTTGATTCAGCACGCAAGAATTTGGAATAACATTGCCATTTCACAGCACCCAACATTTTCCCCAATTTTTTCATCTTTTTCCAGAAGTTCTCCTGTTGTTTTGGGGTATACTTGAGGTATTTGGAAAGTGAAGGAAGAAATGATTTCTATTTTAATTTAGGAAACATAATTTATTAATGACCATTTTAATGTCATTAATAGAATAAAAATCCTGATCAAAATCCTGAAGATCGTGGTTGCATTTCCGTATAATTTTGCTACTTGCTGTAAGGCACTTTGCACGCAACCCAGCTTCCAAGGAATGTCCTTGGTTTGGACATTACATAATTCAGTACATTAGATTCTTCTGGGATGCTCAGAAGTTACATTTTTATATTTAAAAGTCTAATTGATAAGTTCCTAGGTGAGCTTTTAAAATGCAAATTTATCACATCTGCCACCTCCATTCCTCTTTTGCTCCTGTGATCATCAAATCAACCACGATTCTGTCACTCTAAGCTTCCTTCAGATTTGTAACTTGAACTGAAATCCTAATGGCTCTTCCAACAATTAAATGTGACAAAAGCTGGTATTTCTATACCACAGAATAGCGCATTCAACAAATGGCTTCCCTGGGGCCCAATCTCCATCTTTGAACAAAAACAATTCTGGTTCTCTGGAGACATTGTATTTATTGAATGTAAATGTCATAATATCTTGACAGGTGCTCAGACTTGTCTGAATTTTGTGATCTGAAGCTGTACTATCCTTCACCCTGCCCCACAATTAATCTTATTGTCTTTGTAGGGTCTCAGGGTCTATCTGCCTGGATAACAAGGGGCAAAGTGACCTGTCAGTTAAGCTTAGAAAAGTGCTAAATCCTGAAAGAGCACTTAAATCCAGCACTTAAAAGGACCTCCTGTACAGAATTGCCTTTCCTACCTTTCAACACTTTCCCTAGATAAGATGATGGAGGAAGGGCAAGAGAAAATCAAAAAACAAACTTAATAACACCTTCCCTTCCAAAGACCATGATTTATAATAAGATTGTGAGAACATTCTGAACCTATTTCATGTTGAATTACAGTATACCTTTTCAAGTGGCTGCTAAACTAGGAGTTCATGACGGTACTACTTGTGTTACTCTCATATCGTTCCTTGTGCTGCCACTAAAATTTAAAATGCAGTACATACAAAGTAGATCTATAAATTTATATAGTAACTATCCCAACAAATGCAAACTCATTCTTAGTAACCATAAAATTACCTTCTGTTATCTATCACCTGGTGAATTATTGTTTCATCACTTAGAACAGCCAGCAAAACTGAAAAACACTGCCTGTCTACCCACTATTTCACTGTTTTATTCAATACAAGTGCTGCAGCTTACAGAGAAAAGGATAAACACAAAAAATTAAAGCTGAATATACGGTGTGGTAAATAAGGGTCATGTTATCAGTTTTGCACTGAATGTAATTTTTAAAAGTCAGTATCTACCTCTTTAGCTTTCAGTTTGAACCACAAATAAATCAATATAATTTTGGTCTCTAGATATGCCAAGCAGGTTCTTACATTTATGGAGCATTCCATTGTCAGATTATTTTCATTAAACACGGAAACAGAATAAAATACACAAACTGTATAGGTTTTAATAGGGTACAAATTGACGTAACTGTTTCTTTGACAGAGCGCTGGGGAGGGCAAACTCCACATAGCTAATAAAACTGCCTCAGTTCCTCCAGCTTGTTTAGACCAGAAAGGAGGCTCCTTTACCACCGTCACCTGAAGTGGTGGCCAGGCTCTGGCATGAGGGCAGAACTCTGCTATCACAAGCGAATGCTGAACCTCAATACTGAGGACTCACGGAAACCCTGTTTTCCCTTATCTGGACTGATGTTTTAGCCATGAGCAGTCTCACACGTTTATCAGTGAAGAGACAGAAACACGGCTACATGATTTATCTGACCAATCACAACTAATCACCAGAGATACGAGCACTGAAAACTCAGAGGAAGCTGTTTGTGATTAATCTACACAGTTTAAAAAATTACAAAAGGAAGCCATTCAGTAATTTGGTGTATGTTTTAAATAATCATTGCCTGGCCATGTATATTACAGGAACAGAAAAGGCTGAATTCATCAGCTGAATTATTTTTCATTAATTATTTGCTCAGTCTAGTTAGCACCACAAGTGGTCTGTGTGAAGCTAGACCTGAACCAGTACAACAAGGAACTGCTTCTGAGGAGCCTTTCAATGCAACCACTTTTTTTAAACCTGCCTTCAAACACCTTTGTTTTAAGAAAGACATTAAGTACTGGCATTTGGCTGTCAGACAATGGATTTCCAGCATATATTTTATCTAGATTCTATTCCCCAAAGCATTTGTCATGATCTTGTTTTTCCCAAAAATGTGATAATAAATATTTCAAGCTGTATTTTGCAATTTATCTAGAGCTTATTCATTCAAAGTGTGATAAGAACCTTTTTTACTTTTCCAAATGTGTAAATAAAGCTTGACATCAGTCAGAAATCTAGGTCTTTTAACATTAACATTTGAAAATTGTGAATTGTCTGCCACAGAACTTTGATGATAATGGTCTTATAAAGGAATAAACAGGAAGGTCAAGCTGCCAGTGCCTTGTATACAAAGAAGAACTAGAACATGCTGTCTGAATAAAGCTAAAAGTAATGTTAACTGCTCTGCTACAAAGCACCAGGAATAATTTAGCATTTTAACCAAGCAATTGAAAGAGCAGATGAATACTTTTGCTTCACAATAGATGGCTTAGACACTTGGCAATGAACTTCCATAAACCATACTTCTTTTTGTTTTAATATTCATGTTTATCATCCAAATAGCCTTTTTTGATAAATTAGCAAAGCTCATTAATAAAGCTTGAGACAAGCTCAAAGGATGGAAAATATTATCTCTGACATTAAGATAAAATGCACATTACCAACCCTATTCTGATTGTTCGCTCTAATGTGGTAGTCTTGGATTTGCTGCACAGCATCTGACTTGTCCTTTCAAGCCTCTGCATATCTTTGCCTTATTATGGTCATTTCTTCCTCTCCTTCTTCCAACTTCGTTAACCCAACTCTCCCTTCCCATTTTCTTTTTGCATTTTTCTGTTATCCTTGCCTTAGTGCTCTCTTCCATACATCCTGTTAGAGTGGAGTTGAACCTTTCTTCTTTATGCTTTCTCTCATTCAGATCTCTTCAGGTGCAGGTTTTTAGAAAGATTAAAAAAACCCCAAAAGGCAGAAAAGAAAAGTAAAAATCTACTTGGCATTCTCACAGAGCTGTTGTCAGCTGGTATGTCTCTACATCCCTTTGTTTTACATGGGTTGCTTCTTAGATCAAGCAGCTTACAAATAATGAGTGACTCCATGGGAGACAGTCAAGATATTTAGGCATGAAAGTTGTGTGCAGCATGACCTGGGCCTTTGAAAGAACAGCACATGCAGTATTTCCAACAGTGATGGAGCAGCAATAACTGACTAATTCTATACTCGAATGATACAGTATTGATGCAGTATTTTGTACAGTGTTTTGTTAAAAATTGCATTCTAAAATACTTTCAGTACTAAAGTAATGCAGTTACAGAACGGAATAAATTTTGTATAATATAAATATATAATCTTATAAAGCAAGTAAACAGTAAAAGCAAGAAGGAAAATTTGTTTATTATTTCCATTCCAGTAGTGCCTGAAGACTCGGAACTAGACTGAGGGCTCCACTGAATCTAAAGAACAGCAGCTGGAGAAAAAAAAGTGAGGAAATTTCACTTGACGTTTCTGGATAGCAGGCACCCAGAGGAAAAGCCTCTCACGTTAGCAGTGGCCACTTTGTATAACAACTGAGTCTAGTTTCTTCATTTCTTCTTCTTCTTCTCTCTCTCTTTTTTTTTTTTTTTTCAAATCAGACCGGCATAATATTGTTCCACTGACTATTCTGCCTCTCCCCTGCAAGCCTGGTCTTTTACCTGACCAAACCACAATAATAGGAGGAATGATTTTTTTTTTTGTCCAGTGTACTGAAACTGCTATGCATCAGTCCTAGAAGACAACATGCTTCCTCAGATGGAAATGAACAGTTGTTTTCTTATGGGGTACTTCAGTAACTGACAAAAGTGAATATTCTTTTCAACAGACTTACCTCCAGCTTTATTTACAGATTATTTCCCACTTTGCAGATGGATGGTAGCTTTTCAGAACTAATCAGTTTGCCTAGGGTCTTTAACAAGATCATATTTGTAAAAATAGCAGAACTGTAGATGTTTCATTCCTGTTTCTCCCTCCAAAATCCTGGTGATTATGGGGCGGAGGGGGGGGGAAACAAACAAGGAGAGTATTACAATGTCTAAAATATCTCAGATGCATTCCAGAGTAAACTGATTCCGCCTAGATGACTGGTATTTCAAAGAAGACACCAAAATAGATAACCAGATAACCCAATTCATGATAACCTGGATCCCAGAAATGTATCAAAAAATCCATAATTTGGTCTACTTACAACTATTTACAGCTGGTGTAAATTTCACAGATTAACAAGCTATTTAAGAAAATGAAATGCTAATTCAAGTGATTCAGAGACTGTCATTGTAATTGTAAGAATCCAACCCAAAAGGTCAAGTTTCTACCATGTTTCCAGTATTTTCTCAAAAATTATTTTCCTATAAATCTTAACGTTAATTTTCATTTTTGGCTGTTCACATTTTCGCCCTCTTGAAGTGTGACTGTATCTTGCGCTTAATAATATTAACTGCACTTTGGAAGGAATTAACACTTCAAATAGGAGCCATGAAAGTGGGTGTTATGTTGTGTGTAGGTAGGACTGTTAGCACTCCCATGTTATAAGTTAACACACTTCATTTTATGGAGAAAACTTTTAAGCTAACATAAAGTTTATTCCTAAAGTGTACACAGCTTTTGTCAGGGAATTTAAGAACTATACCTGCTCTGTTCTCTTCCAAGTATTCAAATATAACAGAGAAGCAATTGTTCACTCTAGGTGTAAAAGGAGCCCTCAAGACATACGCTAAATATGGGAAAGGGGAAAAGACTTTTGTCTGTTTAAAGGTCTGCTTGTTTAGCTGTATTTCAATAATTTATTTCAAGATCTATCAACTTCCTTGAACAATAAGTTCTGCACATTGGGCTATATAAATAGGTATTGCGTGTTACCAATTCTATATATTCCCCAGTCTACCTTCTACTTTTCACCTACTATTTTGCACGTGTTTATTGGGTATCCATTTTAAGTTAAACAATCCAAATATTTTCAATATTCCTTAAGATGTTTTACCATTCCTTTGATCATTCTTTTCAGAACCATCTGTTCTACAAAATTATCTTTGAGATAGGACGAACAGTACTGCACAGCATTATGGCTGTATCAGTATTAGTAAAACAAAAACTTGCATGGCACATCTCACATCTATATAGCAAAACTGTCTTGTCTTCCAGCACAGAGTGCTCACCTCCAAACAACCTGCTGAAATATTCCTTGGCCCACAATAATCTCAAAGTAATGCACAGGCACAGTAGTGCTATTTGCCACAGTTTGAAGCCATACTGTAGACTATGCTAACCAGTTAATATGCATGATCATGTGTCTATTTTCTGGCCCACATCTTTTTTTTTTTTTCAGTTTATTGCTATGAATATCAAGAAGTTCAAGTAAGAAAACAACACTGGATTTTTTTTAAAAATATATATATGTATTTATACACGCACACACACACACACACACACACACATTTTCCATGTTCTTTGGGTATCATTCTTTTTTTCCTCTTCTTAAGGCACAATATTGCATTACATGAGACTTCATAAAAATTCATAGAACTATATTATTACAAAATAGAGTTCTCTTGTATAATATTGTCTACAGTATTCAAAATTAGTATAGACATTACACTATCTAGTATTCTAAGATCACGTAAAGACCTGGCATATACCTAAAGTTTATAAGTAATGCAGAAACCTTATCTCAGAATGATATCAGGATGAAATTAGAAGGTAGACTTGTAAGTGTTAAGGTATTTGTTTGAGAAGAATTTATGGCACTGTATAAGTGCGCATTCTGTTCTCTCTCTTGACTCATTATTCTCACCCTATCTTAATCTGCCTCTTTTTTCTCATCCACCAGCTTTGTTTCATCTGCTTGGAGCTTTCTGAGGGAACAACTGATGTTTTACCTATTTTTTAACAGCAGCTATACAAATGAGGCCCAACCTACATTGAGTTTTGGGAATAAAAAGAGGAAGATTAAAAACAAACATGAACCACATTTTCAGATGAATAACACTCAACTGTGTCACTGAATATGGGTGGCAAAATGCACCACCCTCTGCCTATCTCCCATGCTTCCAAGTTGAAAAGAAAAACAAAACTAAAGCTCTGCTTTATGGTACATGCAAATCTCCAGATAAACACATATTCCTAAACTGCATGTCATGTCTGTGTCAATAGTGCAACGTATCACAGATACAGTTAATCTCCTTAAAGAATAGACATGGGTGTTGAATGTGCCTAATGGATACTCTTTCATGCTATAACAATATTGAGGACTCCATGACAAACAGCTGACAACCTCAACAAATTTCAGGCATGGACCATAATGATGAAAAAATCTTAAAGCATTCATATACTTTACAGTAGAGTGTAAAGGTCTTTTGTCAGTCAGTGTATCTCAGTAAAAGCGGAAAGTTTTAATCAGGAACTACATCAAATAATCTGTCAATTACATTATTTGATTTTTGTGGCTCAGCTTGTCCTGAAGCTTGTTTTTCTATGACTATGTCAATATCTTCAAAGTACAGTACAGTACAACATGCTAGTGGCTGCTATTTTGGCACAATTTCTGATACACTGATGCATATCAATCTAATCATGTAAGGCTTATCTTCCAGAGGGAAGCAGCTGAAAGATCATAGCACCATATTTCACAATGGAATGGCTGTCATCACAATATATCATGCATGTATGCAAAGGTCATATTGTAAATCTGTTTCATTAGGGCCAAATTCTTATTGCCCCAGAACATAGATGAAGTAGAAGGCAGTACATGAGGCAATCACTAAAGTTACAGAACACAAACAAGTCACTCCCCACATGCAGCATTGCATAGCCATCGCTGCCTCTTGTTATATATTTGTACTGGGAGAAAAAAATTCTTATGGATTCTTTCATATGGATTCTTATATTTCATAGCAATAGCGGTCCTATGCATCATAGATATTTGTCACTGAAGAAGAAGAAAATTTCTTGCACAGAAGTTCTGCTCTGTTTTGAGTTGGGGAGAGAGGAATTCTCTTTTACTGCTACAAATGTCATAAAAACCAAAAAGTAGGATAATAAGAAGAGGTTCACCTTTTTAACCTATATGCATTTTTGTGTGTTTTGTTTTCACAGGGTTAACCATGGGTTTATCTGCTTTTCTCACCTCTATATGAGTTCTGGCCAGTGCTGTGTAAGTAGTAGGTTAAATACACCTTTCTATTTGAGAAGTTGCTAGAAATAAGAGAAAATTATCTAAGCATTATTTTTTGCTGTTTTTTTCCTCTCTACTAATGAATGTAGAACTGCAAAGTAAAGCACAGATTTCAGTAGTTACTTTTCCTATATTTTCCAGAGCATATATCCACTAAGCAAGCCTGAAAGCATCTTGATGGTGGTCTTCATAGTCTTCTCCATCCTTCAGAATTCCTCTGTTTGCTTGAGTCAAATACCCAATTTCCATAACTATTTATAAACATTTGACAACTGACCTCCTTCTGTACTGAAGTGAGCTATATGGCATTACTGAAAGTTTCAGAGAGAATTTTACAGTCAAGAGTCCAGACCAGCCATTATCAGAGATGATCATCATGTTGCTGTTTCTGACATTGTGTTCTAGTTAGTCCATGTGACCACTACTACATGGGTGGACTATGATTCACAGAAAGTTTTTTACTAAGGCATTTGAATTCACTGATTTATTCACATATCCATAATCTTTTTTTCCCGTTGGTCAAACTTAAAAAAAAGGTTGAGAGCCCTTTGACTTATGTATTTCTCTAATGGCTGTTAAAATCAATTCTAGCATTAAAGTCTCTAAGAATGAACAATGCATTGAGTGGAAAATTGATTAAATGGTCAAAGAACAGTTCTTTGTGGCCTCGTTTGCTTTTTCAATTAGTACAGATGTCACATCTGGTCTAGGTGGTCCTCAAAAATGCACAAAAAATGTCCTTGAAGCTTTGTCTTTTTCTGAAGATTTTTATTTTAAGAAAGGTGATTTTGTATTGAAGTTAACACTTCTGTATTTTTTCTTACTCCAGTTTTGCAAGAAAGCAATAATATGGTCACATAAGAAGTAAATTGTACTTTTAACTGATAAGACCCTAACAGAAAAAAATGGAAAAAAACCCTACTAGGTGAACAAGTGCCTTTAAGGGAGTTGATTGTTGAAGGACTCCTCTTAAATTTGTTTTCCTTTTTGGGGAATGACAGGAATCAGTTCATGAATACGTTTGACAAAGAACAGTTGACAAGGAGATGACTCACAACTGCAGCTATCCCAAACTGCTTCAGACCAGACTTTCTGGGTCTACAGGTGAAGAACTGATGGGAACATGTTTGAATTCATTTAGGAGAGATCCAGTAAGTCATGTGATTAAGGCACTTAACTGGGATTTAGAAGATCTGAGTGCAATTCCAGTCCCAATTCTCCTACAGACTTACTATGTGATGTTGAGAAAGTCATCCTGGGAGAGATTTTTCAAAAGCTTTTAGCATTGGCCTAACTCTGCTCCCATTGACTTCTACATAAAAAGAGTTCCCAGCATATGCTATGACATGGCATACCATGGCTATATTGGTAGCTTATCACTGTTTGTCTCTTAGAAACTAAAGGTAAGACAGAATGAATAATAAATCCCTAATTTCATTGCTTTAAATAAAAATGTTAAGATTAAATTAATTACAAGGTGCAAATATGAAGGAGAAATATGGATAGGAGACCATAACCTTAACTGCACTGATCCTCTCCTTTACCTGTTCTGATTGCCATGTAACATTCATAAATGCAAACATCGAGATTGTTTCTTCATTTTAGCTATGCAAACAATTTAGTTATAATAGGCAGTACATTTCTTTTTTTAATGCTTTAATGTTTTAGTAATTTAATTTTCCATAGACAAATTCTTTTTTCATTTTGCCTTATAGCCTAAATTTCCCTTGGTATTTCTAATTATAATATTTGTTTGTGATTATACTGCAACATACTGTAATTCTCAGCCAGCTGACAATGAACCAGGGTTTCTACCTAATGTCTTATCAAAAAATAAAAAGGAAGATTTACATTAATGTCCCTTAATTTATTTTTTGCAAATTCAGGAATCAATTGCTTGATTAAACTTAATGCATTTAAAACTATACATTTCATCAGCTGTATAAAAGACATGAACTAAAATCAGGTTCATCATTAAGTGGCTAAGTTCCTCCAAGTTGCATCAAATTGTGCATGGACTCAATTTCTCTCATGATATTTGAGATAATAGAAAACTCTGTAATGGATTAAATGAAACTAGCTTTTCATAGCTAGTGTTCTGCTTTGAGCTGAAGCCACTGCCAGATACTTCAGGATATCCTCCTAACACAATCAGATAATTCTCCAGTTTTTAACAAGAATAAACTTTGAAATTTTGATAGTAATGACTTATTTGCCATTATTTTGTATCGCAAAAAATGCAAATTACATTAGTCCGAATGCTTACATTGGCCTATAAAAATAGAGTCTGTTGATTAACACTGTGCTTCAACAGCAGCAGATTCAACAAGATCTACTTCGTTTCCTTTCCTTCCTTCAGCCATCTGGTATCAGGGTAATTTTTTCTGAAAGGATGGCAGTAAGAGGTAAAATTGTGGATAAAGCTTTATATCTGTGCCTGAGAATAAAGCAAGCTCGATTCTGAAGGGATACCATTTGTATGAGGGGCTGGAACTGTGTTTGGCCAAAGGTTTTCATCTGCATGATTACTGTTACTTCTTCCCATCTCAGGGAAGGAATATGGAAAGTAAACTTTCCTTTTTAGTGACACAAACTTTTCATTCCATTCTGGATAAAATGTAGCTGGAATAGCCATAATGCATCTTACATTTAATAGTGATGAATATTGACCTTTTCAGAGGTAGTGTCCTGTGAGAGACAAAAACATCTTTGGCCATGAAACAGATAAGATATGGTTAGATTGCAAATATATGATTCTTCATATTTGGGGAAGAAGCATTAGAATTAGAAGAAAATGCTGTTAGAGGAAGGTAATTCTTTTCATCCATCTCATTCTTGGTGTTGAGAACTCTGTTCTGTTATTCTTACTTTTTATAGGAAGCTAGGGTTAGTAATGAACACAGTAATTTGCTCCTGAGGCTGAAAGCAGGTCTGCCTTTTTTGAAGATCTCACTGTAGCAGCAGCTACCTTTTCTAGTCAACTCTCTGATAGGTAAAACCTTTCTCTGTGGTTATGACGGCTTGAGGGCAAAGACGTGGGGTTCTTGATCCTTACCGATGGCATGAGGATAAGGTTATGAAAGTGAGAACTTGGTCTAGAATGCTTAGTTCTGGCAAAAATGCCTCTGTTTGACTTGTATCTTAGGAGGGAAGGCTATTGCATGAGGTTGCCTATGTTTTTATGGCTAATAGCCATTCAAAGCTATTCATAATTTAAGAAAGAAATAAGACAGTTTTCATTTGTAGAATTAACATGTGATGGCTGAGCACCATGGGGATGATTCCAGCTTTCTTCAATTGTCTAGACAAACTTCAGAGTCCCCTAGAGACAGTCTACAGAAGGCATGCCATACAAACATTTCACTATGGAGGCCAAGTGGACACCTTTTCCTACCCCTATTCCTACCTTACACTTGTCAGAACATATCCATTCGTCATGTGACCCCTGAGATACAGTAGAACAGCTAACACACAGACAAATTTGTACCACTGTCCCTTTAAGCTGCTAAAGTTCTTTATTGGCATTCACTGGGATTCCTCTGTGACTTGCACATCACTATAGGCTGGTCTTTAGAATTATCTCCAAGGATCATAGCTGTCATGACAACTAGGAGGTTATCCAAGTGGTTAGCTGTTCAATAGTACAGTGTCATCAGCAAACTCTGCCACCTTACAATCCACTTACTCCTCCAAATTATTAAAAAAATATATTAAACAACTCGATTGCAGGACTGACACCTGAGACACTCTATTATTAATATACCTCTTCTTTGAGGTTATAACTATTTATTTCCTATCATTTAATCATTTTTTAATCCATGACAAGCCTTTGCCCCTTACTTCACAGTTATTTATTATCTTTAATATTCTTTTATGAGGGACCTTTTCTAAAGCTTTTTAAAATCCAAGTAAATTACGTCCACTGGGTCACGTTCATCTACTGTCTTATTAATATTTTCAGAACCTTCTAACACATTAGAGAGGCGCAATTTTCTGTTACAGAAACCTTGTTGTTTTTTCCCTTGCCATACATATTACACGTCCCCAAATGTTGCACTATTTTTTGATCTATTTGATTTTCAGTCATTATAAAAAACTATTATTCTCAAGATAACCCCTAAATCCTTTTTACAAAATAAGAATCATATTAATGACTTCCCAATTCCCAGGAAGTGTTACAATTGGTAAGGATATATTGTGATTTCTTATTAAGCTACTCAAACAGTTAAATAACTTGTAGAATGTCTCCAAACCTTTTTGTGAAAAAATTTCACTTGCAGTCAAATCTATATTGTATTTTCTCATAAAAATAGCTTGGAAGAGGAGCTTTTTCATCTTATTTCTCACATGGCGCTGAAATATATATAACTTCTAAGGTCATTTAGCCAATTCCTGCACTTATCCTCACTTCTTTGGTAATACCAAGGAATTTAGTTTCCATACACATTTCTTATTTCTTATAGATGAAAATAGATGACATAGATGATTCTGAAAATTTTGTTTTATAAAAATGAAATGGGAAGACTCAGGGAACCTTCCCTCTCAGCACATTCTTAGTACTTGATCTCTTCCAAAGGTGCCATCTTGTGATCAGAGTCTATCTCCTACAAGGGAGAGAGAGCAAAATCGTCCTAGATCAGCCAACCTAGCCTTTCTCCATATGGGGCCTTGGGTGAGAAAACATTGATCAAAGAGGGAATGAAACAGGAGCTTATGATGCTCTGTTCAGCTCAGGAAAGACTGTTTGACTCTAGGTCCAGAGAGCAAAGCAGTGATTAACAGAACTAAGCAGCAATATTCAAATAGCATATTTGCAGGTAGATCAAATGGGGAAGTGATGGATAGGGATGTAATGATTCCAAAAAGATGTTCTACCTCTCCAGAGGGGGGCGCATAGAAGATACAGAGTCCTTCCTCCCTCCTCCTTCCTGAATGTAGGGATCAAGGAGTGAGTCTGGGACAGAATGGCATGAAATTAAGGACAATGCATGGCTAGCAAAAGTGTCAGATAGTCCTCTCCTTTAAAGACAAGAAGGAATTAGGTATCCTGTGTGTGACTTGCTTGCAGCTGCAGGTGTTCTCAGTCTGCCACAGAATCATGGACACATAGATAAGGCACTGCAGGAAATTTGAAGTTGGGGAAAACTGCAGGGAGAACTAGGTCTCAGATCACAGAGTGTGAGGCTGAAGCAGGATGCAAGAGCTGCCTGGGACAAGAAGCTAAAGTTCAACCTGTAATTGTTACAGCTTCCACAGTCACTAGCTATACTACAGGAGCTGAGTGTTACAGGCTCAGGTGGTATATATAGATTGCTCTATCTAGAATATATTTCCGTATATTTGGGAATATCAATTCCATCTGTATTTACAGAATCACAGAATCACAGAAGGGTTGAGGTTGGAAGGGACCTCCAGAGATCATCTAGTTCAACACCCCCTGCTCAAGCAGGATCACCCAAACCATGCTGCACAGGGTTGCGTACAGACGGCTTTTGAATATCTCCAAGGAAGGAGACTCCACAACCTCTCTGGCCAACCTGTTCCAGTCCTCTGTCACCCTCACAGTAAAGCAGTTTTTCTTCATGTTCAGATGGAACTTCCTGTGTTTCAGTTTGTGCCCATTGCCTCTCATCCTATCACTGTGCACCACTGAGAAGAGTCTGGCCCCATTCTCCTGACACCCTCCCTTCAGATACTTATCCACATTGATAAGATCCCCCCTCAGTCTTCTCCAGGCTGAACAGGCCCAGCTCTCTCAGCCATTCCTCACATGAAGGATGCTCCAGTCCCTTCATCATCTTAGTAGCCCTTTGCTGGACTCACTCCAGTAGCTCTGTGTCTCTCTTGTATTGAGGAGCCCAGAACTGGACACAGTACGCCAGATGTGGCCTCACCAGGGCTGAGTAGAGCGGGAGGATCACCTCCCTTGACCTGGCAATGCTCTTCCTAATGCAACCCAGGATACCATTGGCCTTCATGGCCACAAGGGCACATAGCTGGCTCCTGGTCAACCTGCAGTCCAACAGGACCCCCAGGTCCTTCTCTGCAGAGCTGCTTTCCAGCAGGTCAATCCCCAGCCTGTCCTGGTGCATGGGGTTATTCCTCCTTAGGTAAAGGACTTTGCACTTCCCATTGTTGAACTTCATGAAGTTCCACCTTGCCCATCTCTCCAGCCTGTCAAGGTCCCTCTGAATGGCAGCACAGCCCTCTGGTGTATCAGCCACTCCTCCCAGTTTTGTATCATCAGCAAACTTGCCAAGGGAATTTGGGAGTATCAGTATTTTTTCTTAGCTATACTCTGTTGATGTCATTACTGCAACTGACTATGTGACTGGAGCTATGGTTATGCTGCTACATTTGATGATGATGACATTTTTGGTCAGGCTGGAGTTTCTCATCTTTGGAATTACAAGGTTTTCCTGGTTCCAGTATCACAGGGCTTTCAGGCACAGGAAGGCAAGAAGAGCTGAAGGACTTACATCTGATAATGATCTGCCCATCACATCCAACAAGTTCGGTGCTAAGCAGTAGGTGCAGCAAAAGTAGATGTGCCCAGTAACTCCAGGCACTGAAGTACTGCCCTTGTGATTAACATCTGCTATATACGTCTGGATACTCAGATGATGATGCAGTAGTATAGGGTCAGTATAAATGGCAAACTGTAATAGAAACAGAAACAACTGTGCCTCAAAAAACTTCAGAAGAAGTCGCAACAAAATGGCTAACCATTTTGCTCAGAGAATTTACAGGTAGGGATCGGTAAATCTCCTTTGGTTTTTTTCCCCCCACAGGTTAAAAAAGGTGCTGAAGCAATCTCGCTCATCAATCTTATTTTTTGGAAACCTCAGTAAATGTTAGAGCAGTATACATTGTGGGGTGGTACTTAATGTTTCATTTATCATTGGACTTAATATGGTCTGATTCCAGGGCTAGCATTTCATTGTCAAAGTGATGTGCACGGACTTCTCCATAACTTGCACAGCACTTGAATGACCATTCACATGTTCATCAGCAAAACTGTGTGTTTCAGGAAGCAGGGTTGCTTCATGCAGCCCTTCTGTGACTGCCTGTATGAGTGTTTGAGGTCAAGGTAAATGACTGGCTTTTGGCCATACTCAGAGTAATAAAAGTACTGCACAAGGAAAAAACAAACAAAAAATCCCCTTTGTTGCAAAGGCAAAAATGACAACGAAAAGAATAATCATGAAGTTACAGTGGTGTGTGATGCACCAAGCTGACGCTGGACTGGATATTTTATACCATGATAGCATATCACAGCAGGGATTTAAAAGTCAGACATGAAAGATTCACAGGAGGATTAAGGGTGATAAGAGTCCTTCCTGAAGCTGTAGAACATGTGTCCCTACAGGAGGAAAAGCTTAGTGGAGATCAAACACTCTAGATCTCCTCTTTTTTTTTTTTTTTTTTTTCTTTCTTTTTCCCCCTCAGGTTAAAAAAAGTTCTGAAACAATCTTGCTCATCAATCTCGTTTCTTGGACACTAAGATCCAAGATACAGTCTGATAATTAGAAGAGGTTGGATTTAATGTGCATACCAAGAGGAAAAGTGTGTGCAAAGGTGGCTGAAAATATGGGTACATCTTGACCACCACATAAGACATAGCTTTTCTGCCATCCTTCACCATAGTGGAAGCTATGACAATCAGTCTGGGAGAAGTTCATGGACAGTCTCTGAGGGGAGAGTTTTCCCTAAAATGGCAAATAGGAATAGCATGCTTGGGAGCCAGCAGAAGATGATGGAAGGAATCCTTAGCCATCTAACTACACTGGACTTTGCCCGTAGGCTGTATTTCTTTAGAATTTAAGCTGGCTAATCAGACTCTAATTCTTTGTACTGCCCATTCAGATAACTCTCTGTAGCATGGTGCAGGCACTCAACATCGTAGTAGTACACTAGCTGAGTACAATTCAGAAAAACTGGAACTAACACCAAAAATTAACCGTAATTGTCTCCCTAATTCATCCTGTTAGCAGTGCGGTCTCATGCTGCCTGAACAATGCTAAGTCAATGAAGTCTGAGAAGATTAAAATGATGATGGACAGGGATTCAACAATATCCAAGGGATGGCAGGGGATAAATCCCTAACAGGTGAAAATTCTGAAAATAGGTTCAATTGCTGCCAGTAGAACAAGTCAGGCTCTGAAAACTAATTTTTAAAGTTAGTCATAAATTTTTTTGATGGAAAACTATGCACATTGTTTATTGAAAGCAACAAAAAGTGAAGGCTTTCACTTCAAATTCAAATCTTTCTGAATTTCACCTTTTTTTTGGCTGATTTTCAGCAGGTTCTGCTTTTTCAGTGCACAAGTTTCTTATCAGCTTAGCTGTTTTGATTACCTAATAGATCGCTAACTTAATTATAGTTAATACAGTATTGCCAAACATTCAAAAACCATGTGCAAGAATCCACCTATGAATTCCAGAATTCATAGATTTTTTGAA
The DNA here is from genome assembly GCF_036370855.1 of Dromaius novaehollandiae. Lineage (NCBI taxonomy): Eukaryota > Metazoa > Chordata > Aves > Casuariiformes > Dromaiidae > Dromaius > Dromaius novaehollandiae. The sequence continues at coordinate 175,560,108 of NC_088098.1, forward strand.
AGAACATGTTTGGAGTTCTCCTTGTTTGACTTTTATCAGTCAGGCTTTTATGAAAAGCACTTTTCTGCTTAGGTATCAGGACTGGAAACATGGTATTTTTAATGAAAGTTAATGGCCTCCTAATTAGTATAAATCTAGGAGCTAGGTCTTTAAGAAAAGCATCAAATATCATGAGGCTCATCATAAAATTGCAAGAGCTGGCAATATTGTTATCCAAAAATGAATTAAGATTCCACATTTTGCCAGAACAATAGTCATTTGTCTCCAATTTATCAGTAGCCTTTTAACTTTTACAGTTATGTCAGAAGTGTGGAAACATTTATTTTTATTTCTTACCTACAATTTACTTGTCTCTCTCTTAACGATGTTGTCTGGGTCTTCAGGCAAAGTATTACACATCAACTTGTCATTAAGTCGGAGTTTTGAAATAGAACTCCTTCCTCTATCCTGTGTATCCACTGATAATTAAAGAGGAATGCCGAAGTCCTTCCTTTCCAAACAAGCCATTTTTCTTTTTCTCTTTTTCTTCTAGTTTTCTTTTTCTTCTTTCCTTTTTCTTGTTCTTTCAGTTTTCCCTTTTTTTTCTTCTTTTCTTATGCCTTTTGCTTTACTTCTTCTTGTCCTTCTTTTCTGTTACTCATTCACTTTTCATGACCATTAACTTCCTACTGTCCCGAGACAGGAAAAAATAGAACAATAGAAGATGTTTGAACGTTAGCTCAGCTGTTAAGAAAATTGCTGACACCTTTATTTACATGTCTAGGACGAAGTGCCATGCTTCTTCGTACAAGCTATATGAAAATATCACAATTATTAGCAAAGATTTTTTCCCCCCATATCACTTGCTGCCAAAATGTAAGGAGAACCTTACACCCAGGTTTTCAAATACCCATTTGTAATTTGTTATGTACCCTACTGGCATGTGTACCTCAGCAGAACACTATTAGGTAAGGATCTGGGTGTATTTGAAAAGATTAAAGGTTATCTGTTTTGGAAGTGATTAAATGCAGGCCCTCTATGAGAGCTGTTGTTAGGCCTTCTGAGCCAGGTTGGCAAAAACCAGAATTTGGTTGCACCAGAAAAGAGGGGCTGAGTCTGGGCTGGTATCACTCAGGGAAAGAGAGAGGGATACAGGAGAAAGAGGAAGTAGTGACAGCATGGAAAGCCTTAAAATAAAAAAAGTGAGAGAGAAAGAGAGAAAGGGAGCCCTACAAGGAGCTGCTGCTGCTGCTGGCAGGGTGCCAGGCTGAGGTGCTGTTTGGGTCCCACCTTGCCTTCCAGGCAAGCAGCAGCTGGCAGCTGGCCTGCCTTCCCCCCTCCCCAAAATGGCCTGCCTGACCCTACCCCAAAATGGCCTGCCTGACCCTACCCCACACCAAACTGACCTGCCTTCCCCCCACCCCTGGAATGGCCTGTCTACCTGTGCCCCAGACTGGCCTGGCTTCCCCACGCCCAAACTGGCCTGGCTTCCCCCACCCATACCCAGCCTGCCCCTACGCCGCCTGGCTTCCCACTGCGCTGGAGCTGCTGCGCTAGGTCACGTTGGTAGCAAGTAGGGCGGTCTAGCAGGCCACGGCAGCCCCCTTCCTTAAACAAGTACGTCCATCGCCTCCTTCTAGACCTAGCCCTGCCCCCATACTGTAAAAATGACAGCACAGAGAGGTAATCGTCAATACTTTTTTAGGAAAAATTTCAGCCTTCCTCTTTATGAACTCAACATTTTTATAATCATGGACTGGTGAAAAGAGTTGAAAAGAGAACTTCTGCTTCACATTATGTACTTTATTATTATTATTATTATTATTATATACCTCCTTTGGGACAACCTAATCTTCTCTACATTTTGGCAATTCACTAGGATACTGGGGAGTAGCAGGCAATATTCATCATCATCAGACTTAGACCTGCAGATATCCTTAAAACATATAATCATTTCCAGCTTTTTAAAGAATCCAGCTTATTCTGTACTTCACTACTATTTCTTCCCTCAGCGGAAGAAAAGTTTGTGACCCCAAGACAATGTTAAAAGTCATAAGTAGCATTTCAAAAATATGTTGCACGCTGCATGTGAATTGAAATTCAGTTTCCTAAGGGCGCTTTTCTTCCTGTTGGTATTGTTTTGTATACGTCCCTCAGAAATAACGTCAAAATTGGTAAGACCTCCGAGGTGTTTACCAGTTGCTGTCCATGTAAGAAGCAAAACCTGCTTAGTTGCTGGATATTAGACACCTAGATTATTACTGCCCAGTTTTAATTCTGTAAATTTTTATAACACATCAAATTAATCACATTCTCAGTTTTATCGCACACTGAAAAGACCATCATCCATTACAACCACCTACACTTAGTTCAAACCCAAGATTCAGAGTCTGCTTCACACTTCATCTGTGACCTTTGGCAAATCCTAAAGTCTCTTATGCATTTTTAGGACATGCTGAAAAGCACCTTGAAAAATTTTTCACTACCAGCCACTGTGAAGAATTAAAAAAAACATTAAAACTCTTTGCAGTATAAAGTATCTGTATAACTGAAGTGCATGGCCTCAGAATTTTCTAATGTTTTCTCTGACATATATTAAAATTAGCTATATGCTTCACTGTTTTTATCTCTCATCTTCACAGTTTTGGTGGATCAAGCATATGCAAGATCATGCAGTATATTCTGGGACTCATCTGTTTTACAAGATTATGCTTTCCATTTTCATGTTCAGTTAGAGTAACAAGCTATATATAGGAGCAGTAACGGCAAAGAGCAGAACACAAACTCTGGGATACTTCTCACATTGTCCCTGTCTTGGATTTATTATTTCTTCTCCTCCCTTACTGGCTTCACCTGTTCAGATTGTAAATTATTTGAGGCAGGGTCCTGCTATTTTACATATTTGAGAAATGTCTTTGGATACCAGAAAAATTACAACGTCTCCCCACAACTTTCCTAGCTATTGCCATTTTTGTTCCTTCATATTTTTTTCATTAAATTTATGACATCATATAATGCTTTTTCATCCAAAGCACTGGGCAAGTACATGCAAGGTCATAACAATAAATGCCTCTCAATACCAACAAGAAAACAAGACAAGCAAACCAACAATGGATAGTCTCCACTAAAAGTAAAAATAAGGGAAGAGTTTAAGGAGGTTTGGAGGTGGGCTCTACCTTATGAAATCTGAATCTGCAGCGTTCTTTTATTTGCTTTTTCATTTTTGTAGACTACCTAGAAAGAAAGAGCTCTAGCTCTTTTAAGCATCCCTCTTCATAGGTTTGGGGAGTCAACCATCCAGGTGGAGGAAAGCTCCATGGAAAGGTTGGCAGGTCAGTGGAGCACAGGTTGACATTAGACCTTGTAAATGTGTGTAGGGGATATAACTTAGACAGTCTAGCCTAGCTCACTAGTCATCCACCTCTCAGAGAGAGTAAAATCCAACTGAGATACTCGAACAACCATAGAGATGTGCTTTTTTGTAAAGTAGAATTAGAAAGCGATAAGACTGAAAGTCTCCTGAGAAGGAGGGGGATACTGGAACAGGACTCTTCACATCCAGTATGACAAGAAGAGAACCTGTCCTTCCTAACCAACATTTAAATAGGCTGGTGGATCACCCACCAAGGGCCGAGGACCAGCTCCCAGAGGGACTGAAAGCTGATGGCAGCCCTCCTCCAAGCGAAAATAATTAATGAAAAATTTATCGTCTGTATTGTACAGATTGTTGCTGGATAGTCCCCAGATAAATTAAATTAATAAAGTGGCAGCCTAATTAAGCCATATCTTTCTGTTTTCTTGCATGGCTGGGACAATGATGCAAACTCAGCAGAGCAGAGGAAGTGAAGGATAGAGTATGAAGGGCTGAAGTTTGGAAATCAAAAGAGTGAGTACATTAAAAAGCAAATCTTAATAAAGGGGCCATAGAAAATGTGAGCAAAGGTTGTTGGCTATGCTATGCTTAATTTTGAAAACTTTACAGTTTATGGGAGTTAAAGTTTCAGAACTGTACAAAAAAAACATTTTGGCAATGAAGAGAGAAAAAGGAATTGGTTTTATGACATGTTTTTGTATGCAATGAAATAGGTGAATGCATTTTGGAGGAAAGTGAATGAGACATCAAAGAATTTTAGGTGCTGGACAACAAAGAAAGAAACATTTTGTCTGTTGCATTTGAACTTAAACCCCCCCCCCCACACACACACACACAACTGCAGGTGATGCGATATGTTTAGAATTTATCTTGAAAATATAATAGGTAAAATAATACAGAAATAAAGCATACAGGGTTTTAGGTTTATAGGATATGTTGACTTTGGGTGTTGTTAGGTTGTTTTATTTGAAGCTTCCAGCCATTGCTGACTGGAAACTTCTATAACACTGGAATTTTCTTTCAGAGTTGACTGTGATTGAGAAATTGAAAGATAAAACCACTAGTGATTAAAAAATGGATATATGTGTTTTTAGGCAGGTATGATTGAGGAACCAGATTTAAATAGGGCACAAAAATGTTTGGCTCCCATCATATTTTAATAAGAATTATGCATCTGGTTGCTATTTCTCTCTTTTGAGCTGTCCTCCATTCGGATGATTTTCCAAAGAGCCTTTCAGATATCCTGAGTATCACATTGTATAAATATTATATTTTGACTACTTTTTTGTGTGACCGCTTTATTACCTTTCTAATATAATTTCATCTCTTCAAAATGTTAACTTTAAAAAGTTATTATAATTCAGATATTCAAAACCACTTCATTAAGATGGAAAAAGTATTAGATTATGCAAAGAAAGATCTTTATTAATATTATGTTATAATCTCCTACGCATTAGTTAAACTGTAATTTTTTTTCACAAAAATAATTTATATTTTAACAGTTTAAGATGAATGGTGAGGAGGTTTTGTGTTCTTTAGTACTGTTCTTACAAACCAGAAAATTGTTTGTTTAAGTAGGGACGATGAGCTTGCTTTATTTAGTAATTTTGAACCACGGGAAATAAGTTGTGTTTGCAGATGTAGAATCCTGTTTTATATCTGTCCTGAAGGTGGAGCTTTCCCCAAAAAAAGCGGCAACAAGATTTGGCCAACTGACAGCTCACCATGAACAACAGTAAAGAAAATTTTTTGCCTTCTCCTTGGTAGCTAAATTTTCAAACAACCTCTCTGCTGGACACAGGAATGAATACCTAACTGACCTAAGTATCTCATGCTACAAACAATTTCCATCATCAAGTGCAGCAATAAACGAATCTAAAATTAACTTTTTGTAGTTTTTAAAAAAATGTAACACAAGAATGAATGTAGGCTGGAAACTAATTTTCAGTCTTGCTTGCTTCAGCTGGGCTTCTCATGCTTAGAGCAGAGTTTATGAATAAGGGTCTTGCCAAAGTGAGGCTGCAGCGGCAGTCATGCTTATGTCCATGTACAGTGGAAGGATCAGAATCACAGCACAGAACAGCCTTCCCTGGATGGGACAGCAGCTGGCTATAGGATACAAGATTTTAAACTCATGAAACTCAAGTCTTTCTTTGTTTTCTTGCAGCTTTATGGAAACATATTCAGCTGCTTATTGCCGTTTGCATGACTGTGTTTATGTGTTTCAGACACAGTTCATGACATGCTGTTTTGTGACTTCAAAAGTTATTTCCTATTTGCCTTTTTCAGTGCTCAGTAAATAGTGAGTTAATTCATCTAGTTATCAAGCAACGTAAAGACAATAAAAGTGTATGAACAATAGAATAGTTACAATAAAGTTTTTGAGTGTAGTGACATACTATCTGTTAGCAATAAAACTGTATATTATGTCTGCATTCTTCTGTGTAATTACTCTTTGAAGTGAAAAATTTGCAGACTGAACTTTCTCAAACTTTCTGACATAAATTGCTTTACTACTAGATATTGATTTAAAATTAGAAGCCAAACTTGTGAGAAAAATGAACATTTGTTACTTGTCTTGACAATGCACTGATAAATTCCTTACTTTTCTAAACTTCAGTTTTATTAAGTAACTTTCTGTAAGACAAGTTTCAGCAGATCAGCACAAAATTTTCTTAATTTCATTACAGGCTGTAAATTAAAATTAATGAGGCTGACACCCACAATTAACAATGAAAAATGCAGATTGTTATAATTACTTAAGCAATAACATTGCTTTACATAGAAGACTTAAGGTGCTCCACAAATTATTTACAAGTGTTACATAAAACACAAAAAATGACAATTTCAATTTATTTTGTCAGTATAAAAAACAAAAATCCTTACTAAAACCTTTCTCATTTGGGAATCTCTCGCCATGCATAATTAAGCAAATTTGATTGCAATTAAGCCTGGCTTCTACAGTGGAGTTTTAATTAATGCAAATCTGGCATCTACATCTATAAGATTAATTTTCATGAATTAAAAGAAAACAACAAAGCATATTTGAAAGTGCAGTTGTATTGTTGAAAGGATGGAATGTGAAATCTGATTATTTTTCAGTCTTCCATGTGGATAGCCTTTGACTTATACTTTAAGGAGGGATATTTTATTTGGATCTATTGTTTTGTTTCTCAAGGCATTATTAAGCAGGATCATAGCAATTACACTAAGCTTCTTGTAAGGAAAGTCTTAAAATGTAATTATATACATTTAGAAGAAGAAATGAATGATAATATAGGCTAAGGAGTGAGGGCACCATTATACTGTGCAATACTTCTTCAAAAGTCATCGTCTTAGCCTCTTGTTTTGGGCCCAGAATATCTGTAGTCTGTGGTAGTACCTGAGATATTTACAGATATATTTTTAATCAAATCTACTCTTAAAACCCCAAACTCCAATTAACTCTTATAAGACAGGAACATTTTTATTTTTAATGTATTTACCAGCATACTTGTTTCAAAGACAATTTTTAAAGTGTTTTTCTGTCTTCTGTTCATTTCTGTTTAGTTTAGTATCTTTAAAAGAAAAAAAAAATCTTTACTGGGAATTCTGTGCCTTTGAAAGTGTCTCATAAGAGTCACCTTCATTGTATCCTGTCATCTTTCACATGCAAAAGTTCTGGTTTTAGAAAATACATGGCTTGTCTCTCTTTTAAATGCAATAGTATATAAAGCTTGCAATTTTATTTTGTCATTTATGCTATAAAACAATCATATGGAAATGGGTCATTAGTGAGAGTAACAGATATTGCATTGATTATCATTCTTACTAACATACAATCAGGTAAATAACTGCTTTTTCTATTCAGTCTCTCCACATCAATGGCAGAAGTCAGGCAATTCCAAGGAAGCATTTATCCACCAAGCAGAAATGCTTTGTCTGTTGCGAGAAATGGAAGTTTTTCATTTCTTGAGATACATTTTAATCTACTGTTTAGCATTGTTGCTGATTTTCTTGTGGTCTTGCTTTTTAAAAACTATATAATGGGTATGCAGACAAGTCACTAGTTCCTTTCTAACCGAGGATGGGAATGTTTCAGAACCTGTTTTTGAGGGAAGGTGGGTGCCACACTACAACTGCCTCCAGTATGAGCCATGAAGACAGTCATCTGAAGATGACTGGAGGCGTGTGATCCTCAGGTGAGGATAAATGGAACGTTTTCATTGTTTTATTCAAAATGTAGAAATCTGCCTTTCATTATGTAAAATATTATCTAAATTGAAGATCTCCCAAAGATGCTCTAACAGAGGCATCTTTCTTTCATATATGTATTGGGGAGACCACAAAAACTTTTCCTAAAGGAGTTGTAAATGCTGCCACATTTGATTCCTGCGGTATAGTTATTATTACAGCTCCCAGTGGTAGTTTCCAAAGCACCATACTGAGGATGCTCATAGAGCACTAGAAATATAGCAGGAGGCAAGTCTGGTGTCACAATCATATGTAATGGTTTTGCAGCAGTGGATTTATTAGCATAAAGTATAATATTGTCTTTTTGGGGGGTATGATTTACAGCATAAGTGTATTTACAATTTTTTATTACTTGCATTTATTTTTAATATATTAAATCTTAGTATTTATTTTGGTTGAAGTTAAAGGCTAGGATTATGATGTATTACTAGCAGGATTAGACAGAGGATTTCTAATCTGATTTTCCAAAGTATCATCTTGAAAAGCAGGGTAATGTACAGAGAATGTCCTGCAAATCTCTGGTCACAGGTAAACTGCTGCCTTTGCTAGCCTAGATGAGCAGCAGTAGAAGTGCTTTCTGACTTAAGTGATAGTATCATCTTTTTCACTGTAATAGTCAAGTGTCCATCACTGTCTTTCCTCTGTAATTAAGACATCGTTGGCACTAGAAACCTATATTTAATCACCTGTACTTCTCCCCAATGTTTGTGTTTGCTTGAATTTTTTAAAAAATTATTTTTCTTCTGTGCGTGCATGTGTGTGTGCAAAATGCAAATATCCGTGGAGTTATATTTCCCATCTGTATCAGGAGATGTTTTATATTAAAAAAAAACAACATTTTTTTCAAGCCAGTTTCAAAATAGGCTCCTTAACATTTAGGCACTGAAATATTTGGGCAGGTTTTCAAGGTTGCTGAGCATTAGCAGCTCATTTTGTTTTTAATTTATGGACACTCAGTGCTTCTGAAAGACCAGGTTGCTTGAATATATGCATGAGGGCAAGAGTAAATGGTGGTAAAGGAGAGACTCAGGCATATACTTCAGGATTCCCAGCTGGGATACTGCCATACCTGAAATGTAGGTACCCAGCCCCATTTGAGTGAATCACAGCACCAAAGCTCTAATCTTTTGAGAGTGTTAGATGCCGACACATGATTCATTTGAGCTCTGTATGAGCTCTAGAAAGCTCTTAATAAAGATCTCCGATAGAAAGCCATAGGCATGTTCAGACTCTCAACCCTCTTTACAACATGTGTCATTTCTCAGCACATCTCTATCCCCTTATTACCCTGCACGCTATGACTGTGGCAGGGCAGTTCCCAGCTTTCTTTTTCTTTTATTTTTCTTTTTAAAAAGATGGGGAGAAAGCAGTTATTCCTCTTAGAAAATGAGAGACAGTGTTTGTTTCTCAGTCTGAGTGTTTCAAGCCTGTATCATTCATTCCTTAATGGCATGTTCTACTAGCCAGGATAGTCACTACTTAAGCTAAAGGCTATTCCTGCCCTTTTGTTAAATGCAATGAGGAGGAGTCAAGCAGGAGGAGTGAAAAAGGCAAACTAGATTAGCAGGACATAGGACAATGCTTAGAGCAGCCTTCTGGTATTGCAAAACTGGGTTTTGTTGATTTGTTTTTTTCACATTTTTTGTTTTCCAAATGACTTTCAGCGTTCTCAGACATGCCATTTTCCCACATCAATCGTGTAGGAGACCAATTTTGCAGGCATCCTCAGAGCAAAGTTAATGTGCATGAACACACACATATACTCTTGAAAAAAAGAGCATCCCACAGATCACAGCAGCCACTATACTTTGGTTAAAAATGTGGTCAGAGAAAGAGGTTGCGGTTCCCTCTTCTTTCATACAATTAGTTAATCAGCTTTTCCTTAAAGATTTGTAACATTGTGGGTGAAGAACAAATCAAGATATCAAAACTCCCAAGATCAGAGAAAGATTATCAGAATTAATGAGAATAAGGAAAATTAAGAGATCATAAAAGGTAATGATACCAAAATGAGAACTGTGAAACCAGGCCAAGAAAATCTAGAGCCTCTTATGCCAGTCATTAATCCAAAGACTGTGATTAAAATATACCAATTTATTCCATCAGCTTGTTGTGCAAACGTGCTGAGAACATCCCTCTTCTGGGTTGAGTTTTTCAAAGAAGCCTAAGGCTATTAGGTATCCAAATGCCATTAATAAACCCCTGTCTTGGTCTACACCTTTTCAACTTCTAAAAAATAATAAAGGTGCATTGAGCTGGTATTTCCTGTTTAACATTCATTACGCATTGAAGAGGTATTGAGAAATAGTTATTCTCCTACAGTTATGAAAGAATAATAAAGGTCTTTCCTGAGTGAGTGAAATTAGTGTGGATTTTGTGAGTCTATGCCAAAATCTATTTAATTACATCATCATTCTTAGGAAAATAATGCACCAGCAGCTACAGAGAAAGTGCAAGGCATGACATATTTGAATTAACTCTGTTTAATTAAAGGAGCACCTTCAGAGGTGCTCAGATTTCATGGGACAACTCAGTTGTCACTGTAGTTGCTGCATGCATCCTAGAGCTCAGATTTCTTGTTGCACTTGCCAGTTTTGCTTTATGTTGGAACTACCTTGTTTAATATGTGCACTGATCAGAGCAAGAGGAAGAAGGCAGCTGGGTGGGACAACACTGGCAGAATTCCCCATAAGCAGTGAAATGAATGGAGAAGATGGAAATGGAAAAGGAGCAAAGAGAATGGAAGAAATAATTCTGAACTCAGTAGGGAAGTTCAAAAAATCAGGAAGGAAAAGGAAAAGGGGAAGTCAAATACGTAACAACTAAGTTCAGTGAGAGGGAAGGGGGAATAAAAGAAAGGAAAACATGTCTCATCTGAATAAAAAGGTACTAATTAACTCATGCCTTTGCAATGTAGTATTCAGGACTTTTAAATGAAAAGTAGCAACTTCTACTGCTATGTTTCCATATATCTGACAGCTTTCCCACCTCAGTGTGGAAAGGATAGGGGAAGATTTTATATATCAGGAAGGTCACAACTAAATTTCTCCACATAAAGAATAGAGCTGCAATTGTTTTATTATATGTGGATAAAAACGTAATGTGCTTCCTAAAACAAATAGCACATGTTCTGAGTAAAAAAAAGCATGTTTTATAAGAATTTATTGATAAATTAATGAATTGATTTTGAAAAAATAGCAGTTTTTCCTCGTTTCTTAACAGAACTGTGTCACCTTCTTTATTGTGAAGGGAGTTACCTTTTTCATGAGCTTATTGGGAAAAAGATTTGGATGGAAGTCATTTTGAAATGGGATAATGATAATAATAATGGTTTGATCTCATCCCACTGAGAACGGCTGGCAATTGTTAAAAGAGGGCAATTATTTGAATTTCTGTGATATGGTTGGCCGGTTTGCTGGTTGGTTGGTTTGTTTGTTTACCATTAATGGTAAAGATCTGCTTTAACCAACACTGAGGATAAGAAAAAGGAATTTGAAATACCGAAGAATGGGAGGAAGGGAGGAACCTAAGAGAAATTATGGAGAGATATTGAGAGAAAATGGGGACACAGAATTTTAAGGAGTGGAAGAGAGGAAAATAGTAGATATATGCACAGAATGGAAAGATATACAGAGGGAAGACAAAAAGTAAAAATTCATTGTACACATCATCTGTTTTCTGCTGTACTAATGAAACAAAACAGCTAAACCCAGGTTAACTGGCCAGTACACTGTGTTCTGTGCTGCTTTAGAGGAGCATAAGAAAGTCAATGACTTTGACCTTTTAAGTTACTCTTAATTTAAAAAAAGAGGAGGAGAAAAGATAGAGGAAGGACTGGTACTTTGTACAGTGAATTTAGAACTACTGCTTGATATTTTCTTCTTTGGAATTAATGTCTGAGAATGGCTTTAATGAAAAGTCAAAAATAATAAATGTTTCTTACACATTGCAGTTGAAAAATGAATGAGTATATGATTTAAATCAGTAAAACTGATTAAAGTAACTTCTACATTCAGTTAGTCTTACCACTCCCAAAACTGATTTTAGTCACATGCAGTAATTTCTGTACTTTCCTATTTACTAAAACAAAATATCAACAAAGTAATTTGCAAGTGGTCTTGAAATGACTATTCCAGGTATTTTTATATTATTAAAAAGGAATATTTGGAGAATTTTATACGAGTCTATATGATGTCTTTGCAGAAAAATTTCATTTATCTTTTAATAACATGAACTACTTTTGCTTATATGTACCATAGCAGTTTAGCAAATTATTGTCTGTGTGAGTATTTGATGATGAGAGTGAGTTGAGAACAGGGTGTTCTGGATTTTAGCTTTGTGAAAACAATTTTCTTAGTTAATGAACTTGGAGTGACTAGAATTTTCCAGTTAACCCAGTGGAAAAGTTTAGAACAGAAGACCAAATGCAATTTACATTCTTCATGTACACAGTGCTCTGCCTTCTTGAAAAATATGGTGCAAAGGCCTGAACAGAGGAGTCTGTTCATGAATTTGAGTCAGGGTTCACGGCCAAAGAATATTAGTGTTTGAGCTCTTGCAAATGAGTTTAGAAAGTGTTTATAATGTGAATCTGTACTGGCAAACTAATTGTAGCAACAATGTTTTTAAGCTTGTAAAGTGCTTTTATAAAAAAGCTTTTGTTTGCTGCGTGGATTGGTGTCCCTAACAGATAGAAGCAAATATTTTATTAAATTGAATTATGAAGGCTTTCATATGCTCATTGAATGTTTTATGTAAGTTTTGTGGATGTTTAGTAGCACCTTTTTAAAGTAAGTTTTCTGGAAAACTGTAATTAATATGACTAGAAAAATCAGTACATTTAAGTACCTAAATGTTCATGCTTCTAATACAGCGTGTCACTAGATGTCACTCTGGATTCCATTATTTGATATTCTGATGATCTCCACTCTTCTTCCGCCTTTCTATCAGTTCCCAGTTTCCCCACAACAAACCCGAATAGACGATGTAAAATGTGCCTGAATAACACAGAATTGCTGACTGAATGTCAATTTTCTAGTGTGTGACTTCTATTGATCATTCATTATTGACATGAAGGTCTCTAGTGTCTCTGCTTTCCTCTTTAAACTCTTTCTCAGCTAAAATTTCCAAGCAGCGGAATTAGAAGGCCTTGAAGAACGGGATGATTCAGGTCTCTTAGGATGTTTTACAGAGTACTTTGACCTCAGGAAGGCATCAGAGGTGCTTTTTATAAAGACTCAACAACTGTTTGGAATAAAAATTTAAACACTGGAAAAAAAGAACCTCCTACTTAAATCAAACAGCTTTCATTGACACTTTTGGTGTAACTATAAATGACTTCTTTTGGCAAAGATAAGGACTTTTTTGAAACCGTGTTTTAAATGTATGTATTTCCTTTTTTTGTAGCCAATAAAATATAAATAGCATTTTCATGGTGACAAATGACATGTAGTACAGTATTCTATGATCATGGTTCCAGGATTTTATTTCTTTTAGCTTTGTATAATTAAGTATACACAATCAGGGCTGAGTGCAGAGACAGCTAAATAAACAAATGACACTGTAGAAAGGTCTTTCTGCATACTAATCATACCCTACATCTGCAAGCGAAAGCTCTATAAATCGATTTGCTCTTTCACATCAAAAGACAAACAGTGAGGCAAGTCAGCAGTTCCTTTGTCAAAGTCACAGAGATTGCTGTTCTTCACATATGCATTTCTACAGAGCTGGATTCAGCCATTTGATGATTAGCATTATTGGCAACTCTTCAAAGAAGATTCATCAAGTAATTTGCAATTGGATTGGTTGCCATTTTTGTGATTCTACCCCATGAAACTGAACAAAAAATGATTGACATTTGAATTCTTACTTGGAGGACAAAGTGAACTAGCATAAGAAAAAGGAGCAATAGGAATCCCAAGAGGTTGGGAAGCTGCTCTGATGTCTTTGGTGATTCCCACATGGACCGGATCAGATATATCTGAAAAGGAAATGAATTGGTAGGGCAGGGGCAAGCAGAAAGGTGTAGCTTGCTGTGAATATGAAGAAACAAATAGGTGCTAAGTGCTAATTATTTGGAGATATCCATTTATATGTCTAGATGAATGTGCTGATGTATCCTCTCTAAACACTCCATGCATTCATGTGTGAAAAATCTCACTGAGAAAGAAAAATTCACGTTTTGTTTGTAAAACTTGAATTCTCTGCTGTTAATACATATCAGATATGTATTATAAAGCAAAAAAACGGACAACATATTTGTGCATGTATGTAAGTATCACAGCGCTGTGTGAGCAACTGCAAAGCGATGTGAGCGAGTACAGGAACTATGCAGCACTTGATAACCTTACCTGCACTTTTCCGTTTTGGAAAAGAAGCCTTGCAAGAGATTTTATTTCATTTTCTGCTATCTGTATTTTACAAATTATGATTCAGATCTCTCTCTTTGCCCTGGCACAATTACAAAGAGGTTTGCATAACTTCTTTGGGTGTGCTACTCCCTAGAACAGGAGAAGGACAGAACTTAATACAGAAAGACATAGAATAATGAAGTTTACATTAGCTCATTTGCTGATAGCTCCATAGCTCTTTTCTTCTTCAGGATATTTATTACATGTTTTTTGTTATGATCAAGCTCATACTAGCATAGCCTGATTTCTTGAATATATTTTCTCTCCTACATTTTAATATCTAATGCATATAGATATTTTGGGGCAAACCAATGCTTCAGTTAGCTATTTATGATGCATAAGCTCAGGTAAATCTACTCCATATACAGTTACGAAAGCTGAGACTTGCTGAAGACTTATTTGTAATGTCTAAATATCCTAATTCTGCAGTGTAAATAATACCACACAACTGAGAATGAGTATGTGTACATCAAGGTACTATCCTAGATAAGATCAGATAGAATAATGAACCCCAATATAAGGTTGAAAAATAGTATAATTCTCTGACCAAATCATTAAAAGACTGCCGAGTGATTTAAATTATTTTCCCTGTTTTCAGTTATTTTAATGCTGGGTAAGACTGGGACTTATTTCAACCAAGTACTTTTTTCAGATGCCTTTCGGAAAAAAAAATTTCTTAATTGTGAGTTTTAACAAAAGTAGACTTCCATCATCCAAAATTACTGACCCACAAGTAGTCAAAGGCTGAACTTCAAATCATATCACCATGGGTAAGTAAATCCAAACTGCCTTTCCAGCCATATTTGTTGGGTAATAGTAATGAAAAAAAAACCTCTATAGGCATGGCACAGATGGAAATAATGCTCTACAGAACGTATAACACATAATAATTGGATTCTGGAAGGCTTCGTGGTTACGCTGTCCAGGATTAATTTGTTTTACCAAGTATATCTAATGAATGTCTCTAAGTGAAGGCTGAATTTTGAAGATAGGTGAACCTTTATATATAGGATGCAACGACTTTGTAGTCTGAGCCTGCATCTTGTGGAGGCAGCTATTAAAAACTGTTTCTTATAAAAAATCAACTGCTGATCCTATGAACTAAAGTGTAATACCTATCTAGAATGTAATGCCTAGCTAAGTAGAGGGTAATAGCTATGAACTAGAGTGCAATACCTATCAAAGTAGATATTTTGCCTCATGGTAAGGTTAATGGCAACTTGGTATTGTGCGAAGTAGTGCAACAGCTAAGGATGTAAACCACCCCACCTAACTTCAGGCATCTTTAACTGAGCTGGTAATGCTAGAAATCTAGTGTCTCTGAATCCTATGTGCAGTTAGCTGTGAGAAAGACAGAGGCTGCATTAAAGGGCAAAGAGTGAAAATCAGTGTTAAAACTCTTGTCTGTTACCCTCAATAGGGCAAGGATATTCCAGCTGCTCTCCAGGGGCACATCACACTGCACTCCTTTTGGCGAACCTCTTATTTTACATCTGATAAATGTATAACAATCAAGAAAAACATCTGACATTTTTCTTTCTTTTTTTTTTAAATAACTGTCCATGGTACAATGACATGTATGTTCTACTTTAAAGAAGCTGATTCCTGTCTTCTTTCCTATCATGTTTTGTCTCTCTCACAAGTTATCTTGCAATTTTGATCTTAGTAGTGCCTCTCAAACCAAAAAAATTTTTGTGCTATTTTAATGAACTACATTGCATTGTAATTGAATGGGAATTAAAGAAAAAGAAAAACATAAAAAAATCAGGCAGTGATAATTTTATTTATAAGTGTCACCCAATAAACACCAGTTGTGTTAAATTCTTTGAGGAAACTCAGCAACATTAAAAACACTGAATCTGCCCAATGATGAGAAAATTCCAACTTTTTCACTAGAATTCATACTTATCTTAAAGGTCCAGTGAACAAAAAGAGTCAGCACCACTGTTCGCTGTTGTTATTTTAATAGCTTTTACCTTTGCCCCACTATGAGATCCCTCACAAAACAATGAGATACTATGAAAAGTAACAGTTTAATATAATCACTATAAATTCTAAGAGATCTGTGACTATGATATCTAAGGCCTTGTTTGAACTAGCTACAGTTTTATGCCTGTGTTGGTTTGCATCATTCACTGTTGTATTCAGTTCTGCAGTAAATAGACATGTTTCTCATTGAAGTGGACATGTCTGCCTCTAGATTAAATTTGGTCCCTGTAACAGACTATGGATACAAATTACAGCAACAATTAGAGAAACTTGGGACTTCAGTATTATTTTCTTACTGAGTTTGAGTAAAATTGTGTATGAAACATTTTATGGAATGCTGATTTGTGTATGTACTTTAAATGTTTCTTAGATACTTTTTGGTAGGCGCTATTTGGTATATGTCTTGAACCTGAGATTCTTCACATTGGTGATCCAGGTTTTGTGTAATAGTATATGAGCTCTTATAGAGCCTCATCCTCACTGTTCAGAAAGTTAGTTCTTTGAGTATTATACCTCCAAATTATACTAGCATTAGAGAGAAATTGTTTTTATGAGCGGAAGTCAGGATATCACTCATATTAATTGGGTAGGTCATAAAGCTGTGAATTGATGAAACTAACTACTGTTCTAAGGGGAATACTATTGTAATGGATTTTAAGAAGACATCTGATTCTGGGGATTATATTAGCCAGAGCTGACGATTCATTCAGTAGCTGCTGAGCGATTACTGCATTGCTTTATATTTCCTCACCTGCAGTGCTGGCCATTTTCAGTGTAGTCTCTGTAGTCATTACAAACTCTGGCCGATGTTTGCCAACCAGATGTAGAGCATCAGGCCATGAAACAGAAATGCCAAGAAACTAGAGTATTCTTTGCTGTTGTGGCAGTTCACCTCTGAAAATCCGACCATTTTACTCAATATTCAGATAGAAAAAGGGCTGTATACAGTGCAGTACATAGCATTGAAATACGTCACTTGAGGTCCATGGATCTAGGTCGTGAAGCACTTGGGCTTCCCAACCAATGCAGATGAGAAGTGAGGTGCCTTAAAACTAAACTCACAAACAGGGTGCTTTGAAGCTTTTAAGATTCATTGAGCTAGAATGAGAAATCAAGACTAGTGATTAATGCTCCAAAGTCTATTGATGTGTGAAATAGTTATTAGATAAAATACTTAGGTAGTCTAACCAGGTTGAGGGCCTAATTATTGGATTAGCCCAATGTTCCCCCTTTCAGACATAACAAATCTTAAACACCTAGTACTGACAATCAAAAGGAGATCGTCTTTCTGTTTGGACAGATTTATCCAGTAGATTGGGCACTTCCTGACCAGTTGGGAGATATCAGTCTAGTCCTCCTCATGCCAAAGCAGAGATTCTCTCCTCAACAATTGAATGCAAGAAAAACAGTACAGCTTCTGCAAAAGCACAGAGAATATCTTCAGTATAGTGCATAGGCTGGTAAATATATTCTTAGTTCAAGGAAGAATTGTATTAATCCTCTCAGTCTTGGTAGGCCACAGCAGGTTCTTATGCACAAGAAAAGTGAAACTGAAGTCCTGTTGATTGCTTGATGACTACCCATGACATACCACAGTTCCTGGTCTACTCCTGACTAGCACATGCTACAGTTCTCATCCAACCATGGACACTGAGGGTGGGGCATACTTCTTTTCTTTGTCCCTCTGTATTCAGGACACTTGTCAATGTATGACACGCATCAACATGGGAGTTTGGAAGTGTTGCATGTCTCTTTAATTCAGAAACAGCATTTGTGGGTCAAGATTCTATTTCCTGGGACAAATTTAGAAAGAACAACTGGAAAAGTTCATCATACTTAACACTGTTGCCTGTAAGAGGAATAAAATTGTTCTGAGTGCCAGAATTATCTTTCTCTACTGTGGCTTGTACTACATCAGGAACTGGAGCTCTGTTCTTGGTTAGGACACAAGAAACCATGAAACCACTAAAATAAGTAGGCTGGTGTTCTAAAATGAGTGTTTCAAATTTGAGATCAGTGTCATAAGTTTACTTCACTGTAGAGATACCTTTGTCTTCTCACAGCTGAGCAACTGCAAAGGATGACTGCAAATCATCAGCTGTTGGAACTTGGGGCATACCCTTGATTAATGAAGTGGATGGCATGATGCCTCTTGAGCCATTGAATAGAGTGCTATAGTTTATGTGCTTATACATTTTTATGTACTGGAGTTGACTCTGACTCTTTAACTTTTAACATGCCAATTAAGTGCAAGGTTTAAACATCTTAAATAGCTGTCTTCAACCGCAACCCATTGATTTATCTTCAACTGATGAATGAAGCAGTTCAACAAAAATGCTGGGAAAATCAGGATTTCAAAATTAACAAAATTAACTTTAATCTACTTTAAAAAGCAGAAATATTATCCTTTACCCTGCAAATGAATATGAGAATTTTCTGAAGAGAGGGATTTTTCAAGTCTTCCATGTAACAGAGACTAAAAAATATGTACTGTTTAATGGAAGCTGGTAGAAGGGTTATCTATTTCTTCATAGAAAATTCAATGGTCGGGAGATGTCATTGTAGCACAACACAGTGTGTTGTTTCTTCAGGCAGTTAGTTGTATGAAACTATCTGTCTCTTTAGCCATTTTATCTTTTCTGTCTCTTTACCCTTGTGCTGCTGTATTCATCTATCATTACTTTCTTCGTTCCCTGAGACTTGAGGTTTTTTCTTTCCTCTCCACTCACAAAATGTCTTCATCATTTCTGTGTTAGTCTTTAACATCTAACTATTGTTTTCTTACTGTCTTTCAGTCACTATAATGAACAGAAAGATACTTTAGCTGCACATAGATCAAACCTATAAGAGATTTGTTTTGAAAGTATTTTGCAAGCCACTGCAGAACGGCTACTAAGTCTTGAGGACAGAAACTTCCTAACCTTCACAGAGCCTACCGTGTGCACAACTTTCACACTCAGCTCACTTCACTCACTAACAAAATCATACCCTTGTTGCATGTTTTCCTTTTATAGTCTTTAAGGGGAAAGAATCCATCATTATAAATCTTAAATACCTCCAAAAGTACAAGTAAAAATACATAAATATATGTAACAGATGCACAGTTGCCTCCTGGGATGAATGTATTATGCATACAGAACTGTCATAACATCCCTCATACAATCACATTTTTTCTCTGCTCATGGTCTTTACACTTATTTCATTTTGACAATCCACCAGGTTGTAATGTGGATACTAAAATGGTTCATTGTAACTCTATAAAAACTAATTTGCTGCTTTTTGGAATGTTCTTATTTATATAAATATAGAAACAAATAAATCCACCTAGATTAGAAAAAGTAGCAACCACATAAAAACAATTTCTTTTATTTTTTAACCCAATTACTGAAATAGAATTATGATTCTTGAAAGCAATTGTCTTCTGGACAAATGAATAATTTAAGTCTAATCCATGTGGTACAGTTTAACAAATTTTTTTTGGATGATCAAATCTAATCTTTATCACAAAGATCTCTCTAAGATTACCAATAATATTGTAAGGAGTCATTTTCAGTTGTTTTTGTCTTTCTAATCTTTCTAACCTTTTTAGCTGCAATATGGTATATTTTCTTCCAAATCAAGAGCAAATTATTTTGGATATTTCGTCAGAAAAAGCTATTTGCTTATGTAGAAGCAGGAGGAAAGAGAGCTTCTCTGTTAAGGAAAAAAGGTGATGTTCTAGAACAGCTCTAGAACCACTTCAAAAATGCTAACTGACATTTAACATGGATATAATCTTTAAGTTACAAATCTGCTTTCCAATTACCTTGTTGGAAGGTGATTTTATCTGGTAAAACTAATGATGTCCTAGCTTTCCTATGGCATTGTGCATTCACTTATATGTAAATGGATTGGAAGTTTCTGCTGAATAGTCAAAAGGTCAAAACTACACATGCATGCAGAACAAAGATATATGGAGTATGAATTCTGATACATAAGAAATGGTGAAATACAATCTCTGCAAGTGTGCTAGGCATTACATCATTCCTGGAAATACTTTTTTTTTCTAAAGAGCTCCCAGGCAAGAGCAATATATTTGTGTACACGGGTGGACATTGTTCTTCTAGAATACAGTCTTCTGTTACTGTACAGATATGTGTTTTTTTATTGTCTATATATTCTGTTTTGATGTTTGTACCACAGTGGGTTTAACAGTGGCCAATATCCAGAAAGATATGCAAGTATGGTGATGTTTAGGTGCTGGTTTCTTGAAGCTGGCCTTGCAAATCTGACTAGATATGTAATTTTCTCCACTTGCTACTTAAAGAATATAGGTGCCATCGCTACTTAAAGAATTTAGGTGCCATTTCTGGGAGCCTATATGTTGAGTGTTGAGTGCAGGAGCTGCATAAATCAACCCCCCACACACTCCCCAAAGCTGCAAAGAGTGTTTCTGAAGACTGAATTTAGATACTTTTGTTCAGACCTTAGAAGTGAAGAACAGGCTTAGCCTTAGTCATCAATAGGGATTCACAGCTATAAATCTCTTCCTGCCTTCAGGTGCCTAAACTGTTATTTTCACAGAATCACAGAATCACAGAAGGGTTGAGATTGGAAGGGAACTCCAGAGATCATCCCCTTGCTCAAGCAGGGTCATCTACAGTACGTTTCCAGGAACTGTGCCCAGACAGCTTTTGACTACCTCAAGGAAGAAGATTCCAAAACCTCTCTGGCCAACCTGTTCCAGTGCTTTGTCACCCTCACAGTAGAAAAGTTTTTCCTCATGTTCAGATGGAACTTCTCGAGTTTCAGTTTGTGCCCATTGCCTCTCGTCCTGTTGCTGGGCACCACTGAAAACAGTCTAGCCCCAGCCTCTTTACACCGTCCCTTCAGAAACTTATATGCAGTGATAAGATCCCTTCAGCCTTCTCTTCTCTAGGCTGAACAGGCCCAGCTCACTCAGCCTTTCCTAATAGGAGAGATGCTCCAGTCCCTTCATCACCTTAGTAGCCCTTTGCTGGACTCACTCCAGTAGCTCTGTGTCTCTCTTGTACTGGGGAGCCCAGAACTGGACACAGTACTCCAGATGTGGCTTCATGAGGGCTGAGTAGAGGGGGAGGATCACCTCCCTCAACCTGCTGGCAACACTCTTCCTAATGCAGCCCAGGATACCATTGCCCTTCATGACCACAAGGGCACATTGCTGGCTCATGGTCAACTTGTTTTGATCATGGATACCTTTTTTCTTTAAAAGCAGAGGCTGTGGTACTAAAAGGAGAAAGGCATTCATGGTCAAAATAACTTTTAAGTAGATCTGTTGTCCAAGAGGTGAGAGACTGAGATGCTGCATCTTCATCAGCTTGACAGAAATTGAACATCTCCAGAGGGGTGCCCTAAGTAGTAAGCTAAAGTTGCAATTGGTAGAGACTTTTCCTTTCTCTTACACTGTAAGTAGACTGCTGTACCATCAAGAAAGTATAAATTAAAGAGATGGAGGGTAAGTAAGCAAGGAGAATAATGGCTCTGAACCTAGCGATGCAGATATTTCTCTAAAGGAAGGGAGGTGGGGGAAAAATCTTGTCCCTCCTCCCATCCACAAGATTGCTTACATATTTTGCAGGGAATAGTATCTGGATAAAATACAGAAACAGCATTCTGACTCTTTTAGGACACCCGCATAGGGGCAACTGCTAAGTGTTCTTTCTTAAAGGTAACCTTAACTGCTATGCTTTGCACTGAACCGAGTATTATCATTGTATATTAGGAGTGGTTTGAACACCTTGATTGGAATGAAAAAGTTTTCATCAGTTATGCCAAGGTAAGGCCTCCCAAATGGCCTGAAGTGTCCCATAAATGCCAGAGTGATCACTGGGACTCAGACATCCCATATTAACCCAAATGTAGTCACCAAAGCAATTTTATTTGAAAAAATTAGAAGATATTAGACTGGAAAAGACTTGTCATTGATTTTATGAACCATACTCCTGGATAAAGGTACTCAATTTCTGCCAAAGCTGATTTTTAGTGCCTTTTCTTTTGATCTGACCTCAAGACCCTTCAGATGACTGTGGGCTGCCTATACCAGGAGTGCCATAGCTACCCTGCAAACTATGGGACACTTCTTGTCTGAGAAACCTTCATACAATAATGATGAAGATATTTTTTTTTAACTGTTCTTGAATTCAATAGGAGCAGCACATTGCCAAAGCTACAGTGGTGATAAGATCTTTTCCAGTCCCTGTGCTGGGTCTGGAAGACTATCTGGATTTGAAAGTATTTGCATTACAAACATTTGGTGGCAAATTTGGAGCAAACATTTACAAACCTTTTGCTGAAGTCCTAGTTGCTGGTGTTGGATGTATCCATTTAGAGACAATATATGGAAGCAGAGAACAAGATTTCAAGGAACCAAAGTAGACAATGTCTAGCAGTAGCATTGCTGTATTAAAATTGCCTCTTGGCACTGAATTTTAATATACTGGGAGTGTCTTTGAGAACATTTCCTTTTTCAGTTAACAGAAATGACCACAGAGTTAATGATTTACTTTAAAAACCAAAATAAAATGTATTGATTTGGTGATCTTGTATAGGGCCTAATGAATGAAACAAGTTGCTTTGGCATATGCTCAGATGGATGGTCAAGGATTTTTAATGTCTTATGGGTTAAATGCTTCAATAAAGTCTATTACATTAGGTAGGATATTGTACATCACAAAGTGAGTGGTAGATGAGCAATAACTAAAATTATTCAATAATTTCAGGAGGTAAATATATCACTTGTTTTATGACTTTTATTTCATTTGACTGTATCAGGCAAAATGACTAAATATGAATATCTCTGTGCCAGCAGATTCATAACGTCTGTCATGAAAGATACAGATTCTGTCCTCAATATTTTTATTTTTAATACTAATTGATTTGCTAAAGATATATACGAGTAAAACAATTTGGAGCAAAGTTCTATGTTAATAAGTATGCACACACTACAACCCTTCATATCAATGGTATTAATAAAATGTTTACAAAAATATATTGAGAAATTATAAGAATTTTAACAGACCATTTCTAAGTAATGCTTAATTTTTACATTATACTGCATATATAATAATGTGTACTGAATTCAGATTAACTATGTTGAATATTGCAACTCTTCTTCTGCCATACCTTTCTTCCTAAGTATGGGATATGAACCATGACATTACAATCTTAAAACTGTAACAAGAATGAGTTATGTTTATACTATTTCCCATTCTCATTATATTCTTTGTCACACAATGAATTAATGTTGTGCCATTTTCTGTTCTCATTACAATCTTTTCCTTATGAATGGGGTATCAGAATTTTAATGTCTTTTGTAATCCCTGAGTTATAGTAGTGTGTTATACTGGTATGACCTTGTTAATATTTTGCATTACGATTAGCTGGCCACAGGCTGCTGCATGTAACCAAGAGGTGAGGTTACACTGACCAGCCAGTCAAGTTGTTTTGACAATGGCTGATTCAAAGCTCTCCACTAAACTGACGTAAAGCCCAGAAAGGGGGATGTTTTAGTGCTGCTCTCAAAGACAGCTGGCCACAGCAAAAAGTATTCATTCCCTTCCCAAATACGGATCAAATATCGGTATTTCAGTTGCTGCACATTACGAAGCAATCAAAGCAATGATAATGTGCAAATGCATATGCTTGTTCGAAGTTCTTTTGCTCTTCCTTTACTTTAATCGCTTCCACCTTTCTAAAACTGTTGAGTGCACTACTCCATACTCAAGACACCAGTTAGGCTTCTAAATTTCTGTTATCTTAAACTCAAATAAGATGGAAATTAGGGCCTTAACTACTTTCTGATCTGATGCATTGAGTGTATGGATGACAGAGTGGAATATTTAATAAATGAGTGCACATACAATCCCTCTTTTCCACTACTGAAACCTGGAAATAAAAAATACTTACTTCCAATTTTCTATGCTTACAGTTACAATTCTAAAAATTTTTAGTTTTATATTTGAATATCTTCTTGTCTTTTAGAGGATCACAGTTAGTATAGGTTTGTATGATTAGTTTTTAAAAATATGTTTCTATTTAAACCATATTATAGTCTGATATAAGCCAGAACATATTGCAGAAATCTGGAAAAACAGAATATAAATTCTAAAAAGGATTTGTATTTATCAAATATATTTTCATTTTTCAGGTTACCTGATTCTTGAAAGCGTTTTCCAGTTTACTCAACCTAAATTTTGTATATGATAATGAAGAAATGTGGATTTTCTATTATTTTTATTTTTTCATCCTCTCAAGTAGTTAATACATGTTCATAGCACTAAATAGATGTTATTAAAACTTGGTTTGTGATAGAAATTCTAATTCAGTTAGGAAAATGTTAATACTGGCACGGTGAATATGATGACAAGTAAATTGGCATATGTCATTCACTACTGTGTTGGAATAATACCACTAACTCAGTCTTTTTGGGAGAGTATATATAATTTCCCATTTAATAGAAAAGTAACTATAAACAACAAATAGTGTTTCCCTTAGGTGCTACTGAAACCCAGAACTACTGAGTCACAATCCACCCATCACTCTGAGATGCCTAAGTAGGTTTGGGTATGAATCTGTCATTAGCGATTGTGCAAAACCACTTTGACCCTATAGGGACTGTGGAAATGAGAACACACGAATTCTGCTGGAGCTTGAGAACCTTGTTTAAGTTTCTGCAAAGGGCACAGCAGGTCCTTCTTCACCGCAGTCCAGTTTTACTTTCTGTTTTGATGTGGTGGTGGAGTGGTGGAAGAAGTATCATTCAGCAGTAGTTCAAATACTCAGCTTGTTTATTTAATTAGCCTTTCTTTGGAACTCATCACTGGACTCTCTGAGCTTTTCACAGATTTTAAATTAATTTATCCTTATAATATTCCTGGTAAGGTGAAGAAATATGTTACAGCTGGAGAACTAAACATAGATAAAATTCCTTGCCTCACTTAGCATAGTAGCAATATCATTAACTTCATCTCTTTACACAGTCAGGTGTGTGAAGGAGAAGTCAGGGGCTGGAACCCTTCCCATGACCAGTTAGGAGCATGGGCACTACATGGCTAGGTTATTACTGTTACTATTATTTTAAAAGGATTCAAGGGAGACCACTCTATTGGCAGAATGTAGAATATTGTGCAGAGAATGCACAAAAGAGATCCTGTACTGAAAATTTGGATAGGTTCAGATTCAAAGTATGAACATCAGTAGGAATATATTTGTGAAAGTCATTGTGCTTTCTCTCTACTGTGTGAGTCTTTAAGAATAAACTATGTATGCATAGGTAGTTCCCTTCCATATGTTCCTTGCTGCATTACAAATGTTGTCTCGGACAGGTAGGTTTATCCAGGAAACTAAACCTACCACTAACAGTTGCCTTGTCAGGGTAGCAATGGGAGGAGTTGTGCTGTGACACAAAGATCATAAAATAATAATACAGATTTATTAATTTATGCAAGAATCAAAGGGCAGTGGCCTACATAGAGTAGCTCTTTTGTTGCTCAATGAATACCTTAAAATGTACCTAAATGTTTTTTCTTTTCTTTTTTGTTTGCCACTTTTTGCATATTCAGTAGCTACTTACACTCTGGTCCTTTGCATTTAAATTGGATGTTCTTGTCAGCATTTAATTACTAACAAACTCAACTGTGGAACAAAGTCAAGTGAGGAAAATGTGTAAAGTTTTAAATTTGTCTTTGGAGACTTGACTTGATTTAACTTGGGTAATGTAGTTTGGCTAAATGAAGTTCGCATAACATAAATTCTGTTCCAAGACAGTGCTCTCCACAACATGTGTGAGGATGGAAGATCATGTGTTTTGAACTTTGAAGAGGACCTTATAGGGGTTAAGTTCATAATTCTGAGGCATATTCCTATTATGATAAATGCATTAAGGTAGTTACCAGTTTTATAACTGGTAGCTATAGCAGTCAACAAATGACTTTAATAGTAATTTTCAGAATTTTTTGTGCCCAGTCGGAGACTATTTCCCTTACAGGAAAACTTAGATTTGTGCGTGTGTGTGTTAATTTTTTCATCGACCTGAGCTGACGAGTTCAAAATTATGGTTGATCAGAATTGTTCTGTGGACTGCCTCAATAAAACTCGCTAGGACATTCTCAGTGCTATATCCTGCCTGTTCTTACACACAAAGGTTGTGGTTAATACTAAAATCAGTGCAATTTTTTGTTATGTTAACGTGGCTAAGAACTGGGATTCAGTGTCACACGTGTAACAGTTCAACAAGTATGTTGAAAGCAATGGCTAAACTGTGAAGTAAAGCACAGAAGTGCCAAGAAAAGGCTGCATCTGCATCCAAAATTCTGCCTTTTTTCATAAGGACGTTTTTTTACATGTCTCATTGCCTTTTCCCTCTACATCCTCTTTCTCATCAGAAAACCTCCAGTCTTTTTGAACTGGAATAGAGAAACCAGCTGTGATTTTGTAGCATATGAGGATGAAGGAAGAAAGTATGTATGAATGCAAATTTGTTCCTAGATGTGAGAAGACTGGAAAAGGCCTAACCCAAGCTACATGGTGCGACTTCAAAGAACAAGTTTGTGTGTTGTTTCCTATAGAACTATTCTTCTCTTTTTGTGTGTGTTTTTAAGAGTAAAATAGTTGTGTTAAGAAATCATATTTCTCAGTTATCTGAAGGACTTATGCTTATGTATAGTTACTTCAAATCACTACCACAAATTAAGTTTCTGTGAAATATGTTTTCTTTAAAAAAAAGGTGGGAGGCAACAAGTGGTTATCTGCGTTTGCATTCAAGTTAATAACATAAATGTCTGCTGAGTTTAGAAGTTCTAGATTAAGTCCAGCAGTATATAAAACTTAATTGCCATGATTGCTGGTAAAGCATAAGTCTTACCTGTTTCATCTGTACATCGCTGAGCATAGAGTCATAATACTTAGTTAGCCAAGTGTATAGCAGTGGAAGGCTCTGAGAGGCTTTGTCCTCAGTTATGCGTCTACACTTCCCTTCTAATGAGTAGGTCTGTGGGATGGCGTAACTGGCAGAGGAGTCTGACTCTATTCTGCTAAGCACATTCCATTCTGACATTTGGAGAGCAATTGCTAGCAATTTCCTGGGTATCTGTTTCCCCTTTTGCAATACTGTAATTATATTTTTTTAAAACAGCTGCTTGCTTTATTCTAAACCAAAGGACAAGAGAGGCATTTTAGTTGTAAAAATTCAAAAATGCATATTAGTCTTTCTTATATGTATCATTGCTCTGAACTTAAACTTTGCTCATAAATTGTAAATTAAGAATATATATCAATACTTGTAGCCCTGACAACATGGCAAGTAATTCTGCATTTTTCCCTACCTGGAAAACAGGAGAGAGGGACGAAACAGCAATGCAAGCTCCTTTTGTACTTTTTGGTCTACTTCAGACAAAAAATGCATATAGAATACATATGTACACATATATAAACATATATCATTGCCATTTCTATGTTCTTGAGTGATCTCAGGCTCATTGGGTTTTCTGTCTAATAGTGGCCTCCATTAGCTAAAAGTTCTCTCATTTTTGCCATTACAAAAAATTCTAAATCAAGTTTCTATATGAAGATAGTCTACCCAGTATTCTCTGAAAGTGAAAATTCTCACAAAAGTAATCACCAAAATGCAGCCACCTCTGGGTAGAAGTACACTAACACTGCACTTCTCAGCATTTTAGGATGTGAAGTAAAACAATAGATCTTATTCAGCTGAAATTGTGAGGGGAATTTAGATAAGTAGAAGATAATTATCCTAGTTAGAATTTGGCCGAAACACAGAAGCTGACACCTTCTGTCAAGAAGTGTGTAATCACGTGTGATTTTCTGCAAGGAACACTGTACAGAGCAGTGCTAATTTTCAATGCTCTTGTGAACAGCATTTCACAATATATGTTATTTTCAAGACTCCTAGAAAATTCTCCGCAACTGCTTTTAAGACATTTCCCCTAGTGCAGAGGATTTTTTTTTTTAAGAATTTGTTCTGAAAAGCACTGACAGCTTCTTCAGCAAAAGAGCCGGGATTGTCAGCCATTGATGCAAAAACCTGAATCTGCTTTGACACCCCAGAATAAGCTTCTGGCAATGTTATGTCTTTCTTTTAGATGTTTGGATAAATCACACAGCTCAGAAACTGCATCATACATTATGCCTAAGTTATAAACAAATGACAAATGCTGCTGAGGTAAGGATATTTCTCAGTCCAATGTACTTTGCTTGCTGCTTTGAATCTCTAGATGTCACTTGAATACAGCAGTGAAATGTGTGCTCAAGGCTTGGATGTGCGTTCCAAAGGGCTTGGAGAGATCTTTCATGAGACCCAACCAAAGGGATGTCTATATTACTACTAGTCCCATTCTTAAGCAGCTGCATTTTTCTACCTGCAGCACAGTGTTGGGAGCTGCTGCCTGTCTAGAGGAGATCCATTATAAAAGAGAAGGAACAGTGACTCCATGTCAGCTGCTGGTGCTGTACTGTCTCTAACCTTGGTAAGTCTCATGAACGTGACAAGGAAGGACTTTCTTTCCAAATGGCTGTCCATGTGCAACACCAACTCACTTAAACTTTTTTGTTTGCTCATTGGGACCAGCAGTTGCCTTGTGTCCCTTTTCTCTTGGGAACTGCAAGGCCTAAAGCTTCAGTGTCTGGCTTCAAGAGCACTGCTGTGAGTCAGGAACAGAAGTTTCCTAGCAGCTGACGTGCTGGAGAGGGAGATGTGTGAGTCCTGCAATAAAAACACTGTACAGGAGGATTCCCAGGGCAGGCAGTAGAGAACATTGGAAGGGTACATGAAATCTTGTATCTCTTCTAATTTAAGGCATCTTTTTACAGTCCTGAAGAGTGTGTGTACATGAAACTGAAATATTAAGATAAAACCCACCTTCCCTGCTTAGACATCTAAGTTTTGTGGGGGGGTTTTATAGGGCGGTTTTTATTCTCTCTGACTTTGAGTATTTAAAAGTCGGATCTTTCCATCTTTAGTGGAGGGACAGAATCTCCAGAAGATGACCCATCTCACCTTGCCACATATGGTATCCGTGGTCTTTTGAATGTTTTATCTCTTCATTATACATAGGCATCTAGACTAACCTAGTCATGTAGGTTCTAACTTTTAAACGGTTAAAGTTAGACACATTGAATACCACTTACTGGGATGACTGAATTACTATTTACATTTTTAAAAAAGTATTATGGTGCTACACATGTACAATATAGTTGTTCAACATGTAGAACATCAGTGTCTTAAGACCTTTCTTCTCAGAGATGCTGAAACCTCTCTTGCTTGGATGAATTCCACCCCAGGTGCCCATATCGAATCCATCACAGCTGACACTTAACATCTTTCAAAGACTAGGTTGTCTAGGGACTGTGGTCTCCACATAATGCCTAAAAACATTATTTATCCAAGTCTACATGATACGACAACCAGCAATGAAGAAAAACACACTAAACGCTATTGAATCTCTAAATAAAGGAAGCAAAATATTTATTTATATTTAATACTTTGGGTCACCCATGTGTTATTTTACAACTTCTTCAGGAGTTAATATTTCCATTTTGTTGTGAGATGCCCTGCTTCCAGGAGGCAGGCAGTGTAGGCTGGAAGTGAGGAAAAGAATGAGAATAGCAAAGGTGGATTAATGAACACTGAAGTTCATCTGGCAGACAGCATCACAACCATCTACTATTTTTTAATACATATGTCAAATGACTGACAGAAAATTTTAAAAGCATGGAAGGACATATTTGTATCTTGCTGTATTGGGTAAGTTTTGCTGAATGTCAGATTGTAAGCAAAATGGGAAGCATAAAAGTTGCCTCTTATAAATTCAGCCATATGTAGAGGAAGCATCTAGGTAAAATCACTGTCCAGTCTTGTTCAAGAGTAATGGAAAGAGCTGGATATCTCCAGAGAAAATTGCCTCAGAAGTTGATTTATTCCACCTAGTTTAGAAACTCATTTGAGAATGGATTATTTTAGCTGGAAGTGCCATTCTTTTGGGGTTAACAGCACAGGAAATCAAGACAGTTCAATTAGACTAAACACCTAACTTTATGATTAGACAGAGTTAATGTCATGAATGCCACCCCACCCGAACCTGTTGTTTGGTTTCCTCTGAGAGGAAAACCATTCAGAGACTTACAAGATAGTAGAAGAATATAGGAAAGGCAAAGAAAGTCAAACCAGGCAAGTGGTAGATGATAAGCAAAAGGCAGATTGTGAGCTAGGAAATGAGAGAGGGTAGATGCAAAAAAAGAGAAATTAAGAGAGCACATACAGAACATTTTAAACTCGGTAATTCCGATAGATATTTTGTCATTGAAAAGGTAGGAGGTAATCAGGCTGAGACAACATTGTGAGAAAATGGAAGCCCCAACAAATAATTAAAAGACAAATACTGAAACAAGACAGAAACATCTAGTCCTTTTGTTGGCCCTTCAGATATAGGGCGGTCCACGACACTTAAAAGAACATAAAATGGAGAGATGAAGCCAAATACACACAACACGTTCATCCTAGTTAGGGAATTTCAAAGGCAATACAAAGGTGTTTAAAGTATATTAAGAGAAGATATGCTATAGAGAAAATAGGTTCACTAATACATGAGGGGAAGATACATATGTCCTAACTGCCTCCTGTACCTGCTCATGAGCATGCAGTTCTGTGACCAAATGGGATTAAATATTTATACAGACAGGTATTCCTGTTACTACTGACACTGGGAGTGGAGGCAGCTTGCTGCAGTTTATAAATGCCAAACATTATTAGAGTACAGATATTTATTCAGGGTGAACAGGGTTATGAAACATGTTGCTGTTAGTTTCCGCTTCCCCCGGATGAGATCACTGTTGGCTGCCTGAGCAGCTCCTCTGCGCCGTTGCAGTGCAAAGGCAGACAGGTGAGCTTCAACCTGGAGCAGAGGATGAGAAGCCCTCGCACAACCACACAGCAGGTTTGTCTAGGAGGTGGCAACCGAAAGCACAGCTGTCCAACCGCGACTGTGCCTCCCTGCGCAAAAACTTCTCCGGAAGAAAACAAAAACCTCTCAGTTGGCACCAGTCTCACCTAGAAGGCAGCAGCTTCCAGCTGAAAGGCAAATCCAGTGCCTGCTGCCTTCCTCTGAGACATGTGCCTGCCTGTATCCAAGTTTGGAAACAACAGTGGAAGGTTGCTCGAGGTCACACATACAGCGTAATCAGAGAGAAATATTGTAGTGCTATGGAAATGGTCCAAAGGAAAGAAAAGAGAGCAGTAGATGAAATGCATGAAAATTATGGTTTCAGATACAAACAGCAGCACAGAAAATATTTCCAGATATGAGCATTATGAAATGAATTACAATCTGTATGAAAATTATATATGAGACAACAAATTGATGTCAATTTTTTTCTAATATGGGGAAATATCTTGTGGAATACCGGGGGGTGGGGGGTGGGGGAGTTAGGTTAAGTCTTCTATCTAACCTTTACATTAATAATTTGGAAGAGACAGTAAATTCATTGAGGGGATTAATGACAAGGACAGAAGAGTAATAAAAGGGATCCCAGAGAGATTAGGATAGCAAACAGCAAAGTCAGTTACATGCTGAGCTGGTGTGAATTAACCAAAGGAAAATAATCTGCAATGCCAACACCGAATGGAAGACAGAAACTGAAAGGCTTTTATGCAGGGTGAAGCAGCTTATTAAGCATGAACTTGAACTGTGATGTGTTAGCCAAAAAATGCCATTCCAGTTTTGGAATGGAGCATCTCACCACAGAATAGGAAGATAGTACTCCTTTTCACTGGGACTCTGGTGTGATGCCATCTAAGGGACTGCATTCCTTCCTGGATATCTCATTATCAGAATTACAGTTTAGAAAGAGCCAGAATAATTAGGAAACAAGAAATTATTGACACTGGGTGGTGGGGGTGGAAATTAGTAAGCTAAATATGGAGACTTAGGTAGCAATGTTTAAAGGAAGAACATAAGACATTAAAAATGTACTAGAACTGCCAGGGATGGAAGAGAATTGGCTGATACAAATCCTGGCACTACTGAGCTAAAACTGAAAAAAGTAGATAAATGAAGGCAAAATAACCAGGTATATTTCCTGCCAATTGTCTCTATTAGGCTATCTTCCAAGGGAAGCTTTTTTTCACTTGGGACATTAAAAAGTAGATTGGACAAAATTCTGTAAGATGTATTGTTTTATATAGCTTAATAAGTGGTTTCTGTCACTAATATGGGCCAAATATATCAAGATTGCACACAGTTCCTCTGCTATTAGAAGCAGGTATTCAAGCACAGAATGTGTCTCTGTGATTCTTCTATGGCATTTTTAAGTGATGTACCCTTGCATTTACTATTTCCTAGAGATCTTTGATCTTTTCAGTGGCACGTAACTGGCTGTAGAGATCAGCGAATAGCAACATTTCTGAGTGTCTGTGACTTCCACTTACTGCAAGATTTCTAGGTGAGAGAGTGGGATTGTGTTTGAGTTTGCACTGTTTCCGATTCATTGGACTTATTAGTGCTTTACAGTCTATGTGTAGTTAAGAATGTTCTCAGACACTGTTCTAAAATATTATTAATCCTTTTCATTATTGTTTTTACTCATTGCAGGTACTTACCCTGTGCCAAGAAAAGACTGGGAGGTTTAGTTTTCTCGACTGATAGTTTAATAATTCTCTCTTGAATAGGAGAACTTGCTTTCAGTAAGATTTATCAGGTTAAAAAAAGGTTTTGATTTAATATTTGAAGATGGAGTTAGCCTCCTGCTGTGCTTTAAGCATGAGAAAACCTGCTGCAAAGTGGCATTTCAAAGACAGCTTAATATGAAATTCAGTTTGCAATATTCATATCTAATTGTTGTTAGACTCGTTGTTCTGTTAATAAGTGGCAGAATAACAATGTTATTATGTTTGGCTTTCACATGCATTTTTAGACCTTTGTTAAAGGACATTGTTCTTGCAAAGGCTTTCCTCAAAGCAAAGAAAAACATTTACATATACAGTAGATAAACTCCTACAGCTTCAGAGCAGTCCGGGTGTTTATCATCCTGTGCAGAACTGATTTGAGCGTTATTCTGCTCAGTTGCTCTCGGAGTACACATTGTGTTCTCATTTAAGCGTTGGCTAGTTGTGTTATCCAAATCATTGCATTATGAAAATAAAATATCCAGGAATATGAAATGATACGAATGGGAAAATATGCCATTTTTTACAAACAGCATGCAATCTAGTCCTCTGTGTTTTCTGCTACAGCAGAGGTACTGTAATAAAGAATTTTATATGACTTCAGCACTGATGTTATTGAGTGATTTAAAGCCATTTTCCCATTGTAACTCAGCTGTTCTGCATTTTTAGAGATTGTTTTTACCAATATTACTGAAAATATCAAGAGAGCAGTCACAGGAGTGACACTGGCTACTTGCTTCTGTTGGACAGCTTTTATCTGGCATAAAACTATTAAGCATATAGTCATTATGAATCATTAATAGCCTGACAGCAAAGTTGACTGCAGTGGGAAAATCAAGTCAGTTTTATTATTCATTAAGACATTCCTGAAGGAACTAACTTTTCACAGAAAGAATAGACAATAGAATTATAATATTTCATACTTATGAATGTGTTCATGTGTTAAACTACTTTGCCTTCTTATAATCAGATTTTTTCAGTTACTTATGCTAATCATTTTGGTAACATTTTTATTGCATGCATTCTGCTTAATTCAAAACCTGTCTTCCAGGATAGCAAAGTAATGACTGAATTTCTTTATAATGGTTACATTATACAGACCTTCCAATATTAAATTTTAGTTTCTCAGAGGAATTCTATAAACTAAAATTAGGCCAAGTGTGAGTTCAAACCTAGTCTGAAGACAGTGCCACCCCTTCACACAGGCTTTACTCTATCCCAAATAGAAAATATCACAGATTTTAAAAAGATTTGTAGGTTTATGATGCAGAAGGAGGTCAGGGAAAAGAATATATATTAGTGGCTTGATGTACACATTCCATTAATGACAGGAGCTCTGAGATATTTGACCCCCTTTTTTTCATTTTAGCCTGTTTTGATATAGTACCAGTAGCTTTCAAGTTAGAGTTACAGAATTAACCTTGGGGTAGAGTGTTTAGAAAGATATCACATTCTAGCTGTTCTCAGGGTAAAATTTGCAAAAGTTTCTCTGAAATGTGTGAACTCAGCCTAACTTGCTGAAATACTTTGGGTACGGGGGACATGAACATGATCTGTGGGGTCAGCTTGGACTTCAATTGCCTGTATGATGCCCTTTCAAAGAGAAAAAAACCCAGACTTCTGTGTATTACAGGCTTTAGCCACCATGTGGTCATTAAATATCCCAATGTTGAATCGGATTTTTGCTGTCTTCAAAATGGGAATTCTAACATCCTGCAAGGAAGACTAAAAGTTTAATGTATAAAGTGTTTTGATATTCTTTGGTCATAAATACAGAAATTAATTTTCAGTGTTCACAAAGAGAACAATGTCAAAGATGGTAGACCAGACTCTCCCATGTTCATGCACATGGAACTGTGTTTTATTTCCAATCTGGTCCAGTTCCTGAGCATGTCTGCAAAGATGAGCTAATGGGACTGTGCAGCAAACTTACTTAAAAGGATTAAGCAAATACAGAGATGCTCTGGCTTAGATACTAACATCACAGCTTGAGAAATCTAATGTTATTGCCAAGCTCCTTGGATTGTTCACAGGTTGGCATTTTAAGATGGAGCTTATTTGAAAACAACGTGATTCAAAGCATCATCTTGTAAAAAGGCGCATTCAGAGCAATTAGGATTAAGAGATTCAGAGTTGTAACTGCTGAATAACTGCTTGCAAACTTTGATTTAATCAAACTGTTGTAATATTAATGAATTTAAGTAATCCTCTGGTCTACATCAGGCACAGAGGTAGTGCTATTTTGAAGCCCCAAATACTCAAAATTAGAGAAGTGATAATAAAATGACACTACAGAAAAGCTAACATGGCCTGAGAACAATCTTTCTCCAAGTAATTTCTGATTTCTACCAACTTATGTTTTATTTGGGCCTTTCAAGTCTGACACAGAGAACTAAATCTTATAGATAACCCCATTTTGTTCAAGGCTGTTTGGTACAAGAGATGGCTCTAGAGAAAAGTCTGCTGTTCATCCACCTCAAACACAGGATCCTCATGTACACAAATTGCTTCCTTTCCTCTTCTCAGACTTCCTTTGATTTTGATCTCCAGGGTAGATCTGATCACTAACATCTCCTTTTTCTGCTTTTCTTCTCCCTGCTTACATTTTCTTGCTCTGCTATTGTACTATGTAGTTTTAAGTATAGCTGTATTATACTATATGATACTATATTTTACTCTATTACCATATGATAATTATAGTAACATACTGCCTAAGAACTTCAGACACAGATGAACACTTCAGTGTACAAAGCATTTTATATAAAAATGGGAGAAAAATCCTGGACCCATAGATTATTGCTTAGAAGATGTGGGTGGATGACACAGATATTGGCAGATAGGGGAATACAAGGAAACAATAAGACAGTATTGGTAAGTATGATAAGCCATTTTCTTGAAAATATAACACAGTGTGAGCTGGCATCTCAGGTCAACCTCAAAGAATTAAATGAAGAAGAAAATTGTGCAGTGCTTTGGAAGTGAAAAGAAATACTCAGAGTCTTGTTTAGTGGAGATGAGGGAGCCGTTGATGAGCTAGGTGAATGTAGCACTTTGGTGGGATACAAGCAAGCCAAGTAAGCATTTGTAAAGATCAGAGAAAAGGACCTTAACTTTTTGAGTGTTAAGGCAAGGAGCTCCAGCAAATAGGTTGGCTATGTGAATGCGTGGAAAAAATCTGTGTTAGAGATATTGTGCAACAAGAAACTGTTACACTTGTTGGAGACTTATTGTTAGAAAGTTAGTGACATCTTAGTCATCAGTGACATCAGGATTATGGGCCTGAGTGACAGATAGGGTGCCAGTGTTCCTCACAATGATTAGAAAGCAGATAAAAGGAGAAAGATTGTGAGAGAAGAATATCAATGCTGTTTTAACCATGTTATCTGTCATTGTTTCCTATACCTATGTGAAGAGACCTCATTGTCTCTCATACCACTTCACAGAGTGCTGCTGACAGCTTTCATCCAAGACCTTCCACTTAGTCATTTGCTTTATTTCTCTCATCTTCACTTTTTCCCAGTAGCTCATCTCTCTCACTCCTTTTCCACATTCCCCTCAAAAACCTGTTACCAATCTCTCAGCTTTCCTTAACTTACATTGCAAGTCCATTTGTTCTTCACTGTCTCCTCTTGTAAGACTATAAAACCAATTTTTAAGCGTTTGCTCCAATATATAGAATGCCTGTTTTTAGCAAAGTTCCTTCCCTACCTTGATTTGGAAGATGTTCAGAACTAGTATGTTCATGACACAAATGGAAGCACATGATATACTACTCTCACAGTACAAAGGAGAATGTAAAAACTGCATAGCAGAATCACCATTTTATTGTTGGTGTCATCCAAAGAATCTATAAATCTGAATTTTATATCTGCAACGCATAAGTAAAACCTGGCCTGTATTTCTTTTTAACATACCTCCATTCTAATCATTCCTTATACTAACTGCAAGTGTTTCAAACTTGACAGCTAGTTTAACATTAGACAACAATAGAATATTTCATTCCTGTAAGTTTACTTATCTTGTTAAAATTCATATTTGCTTGTAAAATACTGAGAAAGGCTTTTAATCATTTGCTGTCAAAATGCCATGAGGGTTTTTACATCAAGAATTGGTAAAGTCAAAAGATTCTTTTTAAGTATGTCTTTTTAAAGATATATATATGTACAATGTATTTTCATGCACACTGGGAAAACAATAAAATAAACAGCCTAAAAATGAGAAGGAAGACTGAAAACTAAAGACCCATTTTGTATCTCTGTGGGATTTCACTGCACACAGCATGCGTGTGTGTGGCGGGACTGGGGTTAAGCAGAGTAGACGGGAGGATTTTCAGGCCGGAGAGAAAAGGAGAGATTGGAAGGAGGAGCTGCTTGAGATCAGCTCCTGTGGGAAACACATCAGAGAGAATGCAAGTGTGATGGAAATGGGAGCTACCAGATGCTGCCAAGCACGAATGAAAATGAGAGGTCTGTGAAGGACTGGGGAGGAGGGTGAAGGAGGAGGAGGAAGGAAAAACAATGAGTTGAAACACAGTCCTTGCTGTTCGCAAAACAATCTTCTCTGTAGCATCTTCTCACAGCCCTGGATGTTTCTTCACTGCCCCTCAACTGTGATAGCTCTAAGGGAGGTATGGAAAAAGCAGTGAAACTATTTTGCAGTACCTTTATTATTAATAATAATATGTTATCCATTTGTATTTATAGGGCACCCATGCCCAGGAGCCTCTGGGCACATAACAAAATATAACTAAAATACAGCTTAGTTTTAAAAAAGGCAACATGACCCAATTAATTCCCCAATTAATTAATTTATTCTACACAGCTTTGAATTTTGGTTTGAGGATTTTATGTAGGACATTAAAAAAAAACAGTTCCACTGACAAGACAGGTAATTATTTTATTCGATGATTTTTCTGAATGCAAAGCTATTAATAACCAGATCACTATTGGGGGGCCAAATTCTGCCCTGAGGTAAATCCGGCACCATTTCACTGACTTCAAGGGAATTATTCTTTTATAGGGATCAGAATTGGGCTGATAAATTATAAGTGGCCAGTTATTCATAGAGCTGAACTAAATTCTTTTTTGTTTCTTTTTTTTCTTTCTTCAAATATAGAAGTTAGCTCTAAATCACAAAACCAAACCTGAAACAGGTAAGAGGATATAGGCATAGTTCCTTTTCTAAGAGGAAGAATGGAAATATTCTCCCTCCCAGCTCTTTCAGAAGCATCCACAGGCCCCATCTCTGTCTTCTTGGAAGGTTATGTAAAAACACTGCCAGGGCTTGACAAGACCTCAGATGCAGTTCACATTGTCAGAAGACAAATAACATATGAAAGGTAAGAGGGCAAAGGAAATGCAAACATATTCAAACATTTAATATTTAATGTACAAAACTGTGCATCCTTTCCCTTCCTCCTAAACCCCAAGCTTCCTGGGCATTTGTTACAAATGCGTTATAAGTGTCGTGAGAAAAGTTCATGTGTGTTTTGATTAGCCTTTGGATTCCCTGAAGAGGGAAAGGATTTAGGTTTTGGGATCACTGTGTCCATATATTGCCAGTCTGGCCATGACTCCTCATTCCTACGAAGGGAGCGAGAACTGGTTTTCCCCTCTTCTTGGAGGGAATTCACACCCATTTGCTGTCACGTATTTCATATTTAGTTCTGTTATGTCTAAGTAAGGCCTCATTACTGAGTAGCAATAGTATCATCTATATGCCATAATTTACATCCTTCTTATGAACATGGATCTCTAAAAAGCTTAGGCTAATGCTAATCAGGCTGGAAGGGAATTTTTATCGCGTACATAGCAGTTGACTGAGGCAGATTGGCAGCATCCTTGAGAGAGTGGACAATAATGGTTTTCTGTTGCAGAGAAGCTCTACACCAGGTATTATCAGGCAGTCTTTTTTTTTTTTTTTTTTTTTTTTTTTTTTTTGTCATTGCAAATGAAACACATTCATGGTTCTTTTTTCATCTTTGCAATAACAGCAAATCTTTTTTCTTTGGTAACATTTTTCTTTCATGCCTTTCCATCTTCCTTTCTGCCTTAGTAGAAATAACAAAAACAGTCTATAGAACCCCCAAATTCAAACTGGACTGTAATACTACATTGAGAGGAAGTGTGATTTAATAACTTCTTAACCTGGCACTAGATAAATTCATTTTCCAGTATTATTTTCTTCTTCTCAGCTTCTCAGCTGACTGGAACAAATCCGTCTACCCCTCCCTTTGCTTAAATTCATTTGTATGGCAGAGGCAATGGTCTTTCTCTAGTTGGTACTGTGAGGATAAGTACAAAAATATTGTGAAGCTACAGTAGTGGAGTCCAGGTGAAATATAAAATAGCATACCCAAGCAGACAGCAAGCAAATATGAAGAAAACAAAAAGAACAACTTAGATCCCAAGTATCTACTTCCTTCTTTCTTTCTCATCTCCAATGTTTTAGAAAGAAGGAAGCCAGTAGGTGTGTGAATTCCTCTCATTCATAGAATTAGAAATTATCAATAATTTTATTAAAAATTGACCATATATAGGACAGGTTTACATCAAAGTACAGATAAACAAAGAGGTTTTCTTCCTTGTTTTCGTTGTTTAGAAGCCACTAGAAATACCATTTAAGAAAACTGAGCTGCAGAAGAATTTGCTAGCAACAGCACTGATGAATTTACAAACATTAAAAAAAAACCAAACATAGAAAGTGCATTTGTCAATACAAAAAACCTCCCCTATAATAGTCACCAAAACTACAAGGTCTACAGTCTGTGGAACATAAACTTTACACTGAAAACAAAATAAGAGTTGCAAAACTTCATTAGCAAGAAGTCTAGCCATTATTTAACTGTAAATCAGGAGGGCAGAATGCACATTCAGCCCATTGTGAGCTGAATATAGTCTGTAACTTTATTTCATTGCAGTCTGTAGCTTCAGCACTTCTGAGGAGTTATTTCAGAACGTTAGTGTGTATTAATATGTAGCCCACTAAAACTATTTGAAAGGCCCATTCAGCCTTCACCAAGGGAAAATCCACCCTTGATGTAAATAATACTGAATAAATATGAAGGGAAAAATCCTTTGTGTGAATAAATGTAGAAATCACAGATAAATTACATAGGGTGTGCCACACACTGCACAATACTTGCAACTCAGATAATGTGTTGTGTTGCACGGGGATTGCGAGACTCATTAGGATACCTTGGTTGCCAATTTTTTTTGTGGGAAAGATTAGAATGATATCAGTGTATTGTGCAGAATTTGCACTGAACTCACTCTGGAATTTGTGTTGTGACATTCTAAAACTTATTTGACACTTGTGGCATGGAATTTGATGTCCTTGAGTTTTTTAATTTAATTTTTACAATACACGTGTTGTGAAATCTTTGCTACACACCCAGTTAAACTAGTTCTTTAAGCATGGGGGAATTAATACTGTGATTTTCAAGAAGGCACTCTGTGCATTCCAAAATGAGTCTTACGTGTGTGCTGTACAATTGTTTCGCAAATGATACTGTAAATGTACAACAGAATTGAAGATAATATTTTGCTACCCCAGAGACTAATGAATACACTATTTTTGTGGTTGCTTTACTCTTTATTGAAGCACAGGCAAATGCCCCAACTTGTTACTAGGATGTCTGTCAGCAATTAGTTAGGGATCTCAAATAAAAAGCTTTGGTATCACAATCCAGATTTTTTCATTTTCATTAACATTCCTTTCAGTTGCTCATTGTGAAGAATCCTGTCTAAGAAAAGATATGGGTCTGGGCTGGCTGCCAAGAGTTTTGGGTTCTTAACGGATTGTTTTTCCCAGTGGAGTTGACTCACTTTCTGCTTGAGACATCTACTTTTGTCTGAATTTCCTGAAACAAGTCACTTGCATGCCTAACTCCTATACATCTTCAGTGCTTAAAGAAAAGAGGCATGTTGGTAGTATTATCAGCAATAGTTATCACCAATTATCAACCATACATAGATGTATGTGTCAAACACTGTTAAATCATTCTCTAAATACCATTCTCAAAATACCAGCTTGTTGCTGCAATGCTTGTCAGTCACTGCCCAATCTTACACCTTGTTAATGAAGCAACTTTGAGACACCAGTAAGCTATATAATCTAGTGGGCTGACTTTTTGCTTAGATTGACCTCTCAGTAGCTTTTAATATAGGAACTTCAAACAAAAGATCAGTCCAGACCCTCCCATCTGACCGTTCCCCTGCCACCTACAGGTGATCAGAGAGGTGGGCTGTGGCATACGTGATCACAGTAGATAGCACTGACTCTACCCTTGTGATTCAGTGCTCGTAAGATCTACACATAGCACAAGCAAGCATGATGTAATTTTGAACTTCACTGCATTTGAAGAAGACTACTGGAAGTAGTACTCCATAAGCACAGTACTGTACTCAGAACTGTCTTGGCATTTTTTGTGCTTGACTGAACCCAGATTCTTTTTTTAGCACCTAAAAACTTTGCACATCTTTTCAGAGCTGCTCGTCAGTACAGTCTTACGATACGGAAGTGAATCGGTAGAGACAGAGTACTCTGTGTCATTAATGACAAATAGAAGAGGAAAGGTTCCCTTTGCCTAACTACAGCTGCAAACAGTGCCTTTTTCAACTCTTCAGCAATATCCCGTTGGCTACTGCTCCTTTTGGCTACTGCATCCTTTTGGCTACTGGTCAAAAAGGATGTGGGTCTTCTGTGTGTTCTGTGTCATATCTGACAGTTTTCTGTGGGTGATTTGTATAATTTAGGGCATCTAAAATATCACTGGCTGTGTATGTTTAGGCACCTGAATCTCCCTATAAAGTCATTCATAAGACAGGCTAATCTCAAACTTGGGCCTCCTATACATGAAGCATTGTAGTGGGAAAATGTCTAAACATATGGACATCAACTTGTTGCAAGAATATTCATAAACTTCTTTGTGTGTGAATTGCAAAATTTATCTCTGTTTGCAAATTTGAACACCTTGTGGATTTTTTTTTTCTTTCTACAAACTATTGTAAGGCCAACACTCAGAAGTCAAAAGGAGTAGCATTTCTGAAAACTGAGTTGTAAATACAGGTACCTGTCTATAAATCTTTGTTCCTACTTTGGAAAATCATAATGAAAGTATTTAAAGACAGATGAATATGTCACTTTATTGCCAGTACATTGAGAAAATAATACAAATTTTCTGGATCAAATGATAAGTTCTGTAGTGTTTCCCCAAATAGCTAATGTATTATCCAGTAAACCAGGAACTAGGTGAAGTTCATGATGAGGGTGATTTTGCTTGAGAGTGAAATATATTCTCAGTGCAAATGTGAGGATTTAGAACTTGAAGAACAAGTTTTCATTTCTTCCATTTGTGAATAACAACAAAAGAACTAGTTCATCTTTAATTTTTGAAAGATGAAAAACAAACCATGACAACCACTCTTGGTACATAAATAGAACATCAATGATAAATTATAAAACAGATAATTTTCCTTAGTGAATAATGAACAATAAATGCTGAAAAATTAACCATTTCACTTTGTGTTAACAGAAAACCTAACAGCAACCAAACTAAGCTTCCTTGTTAAATGGAAGAAAATGAATAAAAACTTTGACTCTAATTTCAGCCTCCAAAACAGTAATGAGTTCTGGGTTAATTTGTAGTGTTCTTTGCCTGTGAAATATATATCACATTTAATTTTCCAGTGATTTATCTGAACTTCTAATTGCACCAGGAGTTTATTCACTTTTAGAGATATTAACTGTATTCTTTTGAAGTTATAAGTTTACTGGGAAATTTCAACATATATTGCACCATTTAGTTTACGAGAAAGCCTAAAGAATACTTTCTCATGAAGAAAGGACTAAGGAAACTGAGGAAATGTATCACCAGGTAATTTTCCGTTAGATCTGTTAAAATAATTTTAACACAAATAGTTGGAGGAAAGATTGACACTTCACTGATACTACTCCTTTATTGAAAAAACAGGAGATTGCAAAAGGCATTTAGAATGAGAATATGCATGTGTGTCAAGGCAGTGTATACTTCAGGTATTTTCATATTTGGGGCATATATGCAAACTATGGTTAAGGAACTTGCACCTTTAAAATATTTTTCTTTACAAGCTTTTGGGTTATGTTTCAATTAAACAGCCATCACTATGTCTGCTTTTCAGCAGTATGTTTTCCATCTGTGAAGGCTCTGCCGTAGTTCACAGGTGTGATGGTGTTGTAAGCAGCATAACCTGATGATGTGTGGCCTACATTCACAACCTGTGTCTCCATATCCATTCCAAGACAAAGCTTTGCTCAATGAAGGAGACAATTTCTGTAACTCATACATACATATACATGAATAATTAATTTCTGTACTTACTTTACTACCTGTACACATTCCTGTTTAACTGTGTTTTGGAAAAAAAAGACCAAGAAGTCTGCCTCATCTCTCACAGAGGATAGTGGTTTCAGAAGAGGAAGGAGAGAGACAATTTTTTCTATGGCCCAGTGAATAACCCAGTTCCATTTTTTATCAAAAGCTCCTTTTATATTTCCCGCTAAGGCTTCTGACTTCCACAGCACTGTCCCAGTATGTGAATATGTCCAGAAGCCGCGAGAGCTTGGTGTCTCATAAACCTTTCATATTTCATAAAGGCCTACATACATTGCAAAGGTTTTTTGAATGAATAATGGTGGGTCAGCTAAAACCTTATCAATTGTTAACAAAGTTCCCAATAATTTTTAACAGGATGATTGAAGCAAGTTTTTAAAACTCTTTGCTTTTCTCCCTTTGACCTTCCTATTATTTTTGTCAAAAATGATATTTAGTTCTCATGATTTTTACCAGATGC
The DNA here is from genome assembly GCF_036370855.1 of Dromaius novaehollandiae. Lineage (NCBI taxonomy): Eukaryota > Metazoa > Chordata > Aves > Casuariiformes > Dromaiidae > Dromaius > Dromaius novaehollandiae. The sequence goes on from NC_088098.1 coordinate 175,603,620, forward strand.
CAACTCAAGAAAAGACAGAACAAAAGATAAACACACTTCTCCATTTTTAAACAGAGCTGGCCACTTTATTATTTATAAACTTTATCTGTGAATAAAACCATTCCTGTTACCTGGTACTTAGTGGCCTACATCCTTGCAGTTCTCTTTTGAATAAAGCAGACCTTGAAAACCCATGGGCATTTAAATATCCATACTCTGAGTGCAGGCAGAATTGAAATATTGCTTTCATCTCCATGCCACTTTTTCAACTCCATCTTTTTTTTCTGAGAGAAGAATCTTGCTGCATGGTAGCTATTCTACCACCATCAGTCTTGCACCGTTTCTCTCCCTCCAGCCCAGGTCTACTTTTCTCAATATAACATAAAAACAGAAGCTCCCATGATTCAAGCCATGAAAAGATTTACCACCATCTAAACCCATTACCTTAAATTTTGCCTACTATCAAAACTCACCCAGTGTTGGTTCCCACTGAAGTCAACAGCTGTGATTACGTTAGCATAGTGATTCACATGGAAGTGAACCCCTGAATGTCCCCATTTACCACATCTGGGGCCATTTGCAACACAGTATGATGTGAATTAGATTCCTTCCATAGGAGGCTAAGCCAGAAGCTCTGCTCCAGTGTTCATCAAATGCACTCCTAGGACAGGTATAACGGTCTGAACCTACATTTGAGCCTTCAAGAGAGCTTTAAACTACGTGCATGGTGAGGTAATTCAGTTCAGGTCTTCAGACTAAATTTAAAGAGGAGAATCTTGAACTTCAAATAGGGAGGATGTAAGGGTCCCAGCAAAAACTGCTCTGATCTACTAATCCACTCCTATAGTGCTGAACTACTGGCTAACATAGTCAAAGGGAGTTTTGACACGTTTCAAATCAAGACAGTCTTATACCTGTGAAGCCAAAGACATTGTCATTGTAATGATTTAGAATAGATTTTCAAATATGGTTAAATAGTGGGAAATAAATTTGTTTTAGAGCTAACAGAAAAGGCAGAACTGCTTGAAATGACACATGTTGCTTTGAGAAGGCCATTGATTTCTATAGCATGTAAACTGGAAATCCCATCCCTTATCCAGCTTCTTTGGGAATCATACAAGCTCACTTTATACAGGTGAGTGTCCTAAATGATAGGGGAAATTTTGACTTGTTCCTGTTCTTATTTTTTTCTTGTTCTTCTTTTTTTCACTTTTTTCCTTAATCAGACTGTCCTAGGCTTACTATCATGAAGAACTGTGTGCTGTCACACACACAGAGTCCCACACATATCTATCTCTCTGCAGTGGCTGTTGCTTTTTTTCTTGCTCACTTGTAGCATTCATTCATTCACAGCACTGAAAATGCAGTGCTTTAAAGATCCTCAGTGTGGAGCTCAACCACAGCCTACCAGAAACTTAGTATAAGGCAGTAGCACCTTGGTGCAAGGTCACTCTAATTCCCTCCCTCTGTTTTTCTCTTTCTGCTTTATCCCAGTGGGAATTCAACAATACAATCTTGAGTGGAGTCTTCAGACTATACCATTAGCTTATTGAGTAACTGCACCTGCTTTTAAATTTTAATGATGCATTTTTAATATGATAAATGTATTATACTTCAATGGTTTTATATGCAGGTTGAATAAACTATGAGTTTTGTTGCTCTTCAAATATTACTTTCCAAAGAATAGCCTTATAATTGTATAGCTTACACAGTTACATATATGCCTGGTAGTCTGTAATGACTGTGGTTCTGTACCAGTGGATCCAAGATACTTTTGCCTGAAAATGGGTAGTTGAGTTTTTGGTAACTGGAGAGCAATATAGCCTAGCCTAAATTTTTTAAAGAATCAGAGCCTTTGGGGGAAGGGGAGGTTCGTTGGTTGGTTGGTTACAGCAGTATCCAGTAAAAAAGATTTTTCAGTATTTTGTTTGAATGTGCTCATTTGCTGGAAAATATTTGTGACACATGTAAGGTTTGCTTGTACTAGCCAGATTTTAAAAGAATAGTTTGCAAGCTATCCTAAATAGCAATTATTTACTCTACAGAGAAGAGTGGGTGGCTAAAGTGAATAATAACAATTATACTTTTGGGGTAATGAGCAAAAAGACTTGATCACCAAAATATTGAGATTCAAAATACAAATATAGGATATTTATGTGCATAAAACAAAATGTTTCCCTGATGTTATTTTTATTATTTCAGTTAAAGTGTACTTAACTTAAGAAATATTCCAGAATAATTGTTGCTGAATAGCTTGTTTATTTACCGCAGAACAGATACCCTTTAATACAGTTTTTTCCACCCTACCTTGTCAGATTCATTAGTGCTGACCTAGAATACTTCTGTGACAGTAAAATGACTTGTTTGGGCCTTTTGCTGATTCACGGTAGTTGCTTTTAAGACTTTTAATAAATGTGAAATAGGGATGAAGGTGCTTACTTCTGGACACCTATCTTCAAGGAATTAAATTGAGACCAGAAGCTCAATCTTATTTTAGTGTAATGAGTTCCAGTAGGTCTGTTTTGGTATGTTTTAATAAGATTAATTATCCTTTGCCTAGGTCAATTCTTTTCTTCATTCCAGTGGCTAACAAGGACCGGACAGTCACTGAATGACCTGAGCAAGAGATAATATTGAATATAGGAATATTATCCAGCTGGCAAAGAATCTAATGTTTGCCAGTTTACACCAGTCTCCAGGCAGAAAAGGCATCAAACATCTGTCACATTGAAGCTATTTTCTGGCTAATGGGCTGTTGGCTCTATATGCCAACTAGTGTAACTCCAACTTACTTTGAAGTATTTCAGGCCATTGTAAGACCACTTTCAGAATTAAGTGGACTTAACCAGGTCTTGGTTGTTGCCCTTCCCCTATTCTCTATTAAGGACGGATCCAATGGAAAATACTTCAACAGTAATAGGAAACTTCCCCTTCCCCTTCCCTTCCTTTCCTTCCTCTTCCTCTTCCTCTTCCTCTTCCCCTTGCCCTTGCCCTTGCCTTGCCTTGCCTTGCCTTTCCTTCCCTTGCCTTGCCTTGCCTTGCCTTCCCATAGAATAGATATAAAACCCCTGCCAGAAAATATCTGAATTCATGAATGTCTCCAGTGGCTGAACATTTGGCAGAGGTTGCATTTAACTTCTCTTTAAAGTCTACAAGATTAATTATCTCCAGAGTCAAAGCATAAAAGTGACTACAAATGCAGCCCATTTGCTTACTATCAGATTTTCCATAAGAAAAAGGTCAAGCAGAAATCAGACACATCATTTTTGAAGGATGGCTGACAACAAAACAGCACTTGGTGACACTGATTCACTCCAGCACCTTGGTCATACCCTATCCTTCATTATTCTGTCTGTAAATGATGCTTTTCTGTTTAGGTTTATTGGGCTAACCCTAAATATTTGGGCTCTACACACAAATAGCACGAAAAATTATGGATTTCTGTAACTTGTAGCATGGGCAGTCTGCAATAGCAGCTGGTCCAGTCTCTCTATGATATTGGATTAATTCCTTTTATAAAATGTTCGTGGAAATAGTGAACTAGAACTTACTTAGATCAGAATAAGTGTATGCCCACTTTTGTCTCAGGGAGCTATATGGTGAGATTTTTTCATTAGGAAAACTCTGAAATCAGATTTCACCAACCACTATTTTCAGTTAAAGCTACCTTCTTGTAGGGCTGGAATACACAGATTTGTAGTAGGGCAGTCAGTGAAATTAGCACAGAATTGAAAGCCTTCCTTCAAAAGTTTGGATGTGATATATGTCTGTTTTCCTCAGGCAGCCTTTGTATTTTCACACAATTAATGAATGAGTGCTTAATTGCCACGGTGAAGCTGTCTGGGGTTACTTCCCAGCAGAGTCTCTTGCCAATGCCAGCTGGAATTCTGCTTGTATTCTGCAGCTGATTAATGGAGGTTGCTGGTGTTAAACATAAATAAATAAGAGCCCCCTCACCAAAAAGTGTGGAGTTCAAGAAATGCGTAGTGCCCCCCTAAAGTCAAACAATTTTCTTCAAATTAGAAAAGTCAACAGTGGATCAATACAATATCTCCTGATACATCCATAGGAAATAACCAGCTGCGATCAACTTACCCGGTTACTGAGTGTCACCATTTTCCCACAAAAATACAATTGAAATAGCCTTTTTCTCGCATTAAGCAAGCAGTCTCTTTTTATCCACCAGACAATCTTGAAGTGCCACTTTATAGTAATACAGACATCTGTTTTTTTTTCTGTTTCACGGAAACAAACACTGTTCAAACAATTTTTCCCTACAGTTTTTTTGTCTTAAATATTTAAAGCTTGAAAACTCGTTTGAATGTGGCTGCAAGACCCGTATATAAAACACTCTAATATTACATACCACATTCTCAACTAGATTCAACTCCATTATTTCTCCTTCATTATCTAAACCATGAATATCTTGGCTTTTGTGTTGTAGGAGTCATCTGCTTACTGAAATACTCTGTTAGAAGCTCAATAGCAAAATATTTTCTGTTTTGAAATAAGGCAGGCCCTTTAAAGGTTATCTAGGCCAAGGAACAAGTGAGTAATAAGTGCTCTGAAAAGTACCTTCTGCATATAGACTAGAGATCTGTGTCATATACACAACAGTTTTAAAGATAACACCTACATTTTACTACTGCTTAAGATCTACTACTTAAGTTTGTGGTAGATCTCAGTATAAATATGTCGCTGAATAGACAGGATATAATGTACCAGTATTAGTACTGATTCCTCCCTGATCTGCACAAGCAAATGGCAGAAGTACCTACCCATAGTCTGTGAGTTATATTAGTGTAACACTAATGCTTTTACAAAGAGTACTTTTCTGCTATGAAACATGAACTACAACAAATGTCAATGGATTGGATGTGTCTACTGTTTTCAGGGCAAAGTGAATGAAAGGAAAAGGTTTGGTCTCCAAGGCAAGAAGTTGCCTGAATGTTTCAATATGACTATTCCGATAGCTACATCTCAAGCCTGCATTAAGCAAAGGGAGAAGTGTCCTAGAGTTCTCCCTGTTATAGGCAGAATGATTTTCTCTTTTTTTTCCAAGAATGGAAAATAGTGGCTTAAGAATGCACCAATATGTAAGTTACATGAATAAAGATAATACATGAAAAGCTTTGAAGCATATGGAACTGTGTGGTCTCAGTATTACTTTTTTACCTCTATATCTTTTCAAAAAGCTAGAAAGCACAAAAGTATTGCATGGTGAATTTTTAGGAAAATCTTACTTGCTAAATGCTCTCAAAATAAGAACAAAGGGTGAAGAACTTGCTTTTGTTATATTTATTTTGATTCTGTCTTAAGTTGCTGGAAATAAAAAGTACAAGTAAGTTCCTCTACTTATTTTTATACCTGGAGTCTACTGAAACCCAGAAACCATAAAAAAAAGTCTGATAGTTTTGTTTTATTGCATTATCATGCATTATCAGGCTTTTCATGGATTGTATGTTTCTACAACAGTCCGAAACATTAACTGATTAATTATCAGTGTTGGATGTCATTACTCCATGTATATATATGACATAATGCATGTCGGGGTATGGTCAGAAATTTTCCAGTGACACAAGGTTATGTCATAGAATGGAGACTTGATCCCAACTTCTGCCACGTCCAGGAGGGTCGAACAGACCCCTCAAGGTGGAAGATCACAGGTCCTAGGCTCAGTAGTACCGCAACAAGCATCCAGGCTAGAGTTTCCATGAGCCGGAAAGCCTTCCAGGTGGGATGGTGGCTCTCATGGCTTCTGACTTTATGCTCCAAAGAGCATTTAAACCCTGGGATGGGTATTCAGGACGCATCTGTAATTTCTGCCTAAAAGAAGGTCAGGAACGATTCACGGTCAAATAGTGAAGGTTGCCTGACATCCTCACTGCCACTTGCCCCTTGAACAGACTGGTGTGCCTATACAAAGCATGTGCATTAAGGTCACTTCAGTACTTTTTTTTTCCTGTTCAAAACATCAAAAACAACATGAAATCTTTATTATGGCTTTCTAGAGTCATATTTTCCTCACAGAACCCTGAGGCTACTTGGAATGAGATCACATATCACGTTTCAAGGGGCAAAGTCTGACGGGATTGTGTTGCAGGAACGTATAAGATGGAGGGATGGAGGGAGGGATGGGTGGATTGCCCATCCTGCCTTTTGGGAGCAATCTCTTGCATGAATTGTCCCCAAAACGTACCTAGGCTTTGGCTGTGCAGCCCCGCAGCAGCGGGAGAGACAACAGTTACATGGAGTGGTCAGTGAGTGGTTCAGCATTCAAGCTATTTCCCCTCTCATCTTTAGTTTTGCAGCATAAATATTCCCTGCAGTCTGTGACTCTGAGGAAGCCCAAATATGGCAGCCTGTGAACTGCACATGCCATGCCCTTGAAGTCAAGCAGTGGACAGAGGTGCAAAGCCGGTAAGACACATTATTTTTGGAAACAACATGTGTTGGTGTCTGTGCAACAATATTTTTATCAAAATTTCTCATTCATGGGGAGTTTGAAAAATTGAAGATTTGGTGTTTTTTGGAATAAAAGAAAAAAAAACTCATGAACTGGAAACCCTATATGCCAACAAAACTTAAAATTATGGAGGAGATTTCCCATCTTTCAGTGTTTATTAAGAAACTATAGTTTTAGAACATCAATCTAAAAATTTAATGGCAGGAATATAGGACTCAATCTTTTAAAATCAATTTACCTACTTTACTCCCTTAGTCATATGAATGATCACATTGACTCAGTGGCTTACTTGTGAGACACAGGTTGTAAGATTAAATTGTTGTTTTACACATGCATTCATTTTTACAAACCTTTGGATTTAGCTGAAAAAAGTAAAATTTTAACCTTACATTCACCATTGTTCTATTACATCCCCCCCCCCAAATATTTTAAAAATGATCTTTTTCTGGGGCCCTGAATATAAATATGCCTGCTTATACTGTTATGATCAAATTTTGCTGTAATTTGAACTGGGATGAACAATGAATAGAGTTAGATGAGATTACTTCATATGTAAATGAAATCAAAATTTAGCAACTTGAAAATAGTAAATGTGCTCAGAAAAATTAATGTGGCTTATTTCTATGGTTTTGATACTACCAGTGGGATTCATCTCCACTTACATTTGTTAGCAGTCTCAGCTCTAGCTACAGTGGAAGGAAAGGGATAGGTATCTCTGGAGAGTGATTCATCTCAACCCAACATAGGTCTAAGGTTGGATGGGTTATCCTCTAGTGGTGTCTATCTCTAATGGAGACTAATGGAGAGACAGGCGGTTCTCAACTTGTGATCTGGAAAAGTAATTAAGAAAATCCCAAGACTATTGCCAGCAGAAGAGCTGATACAGGAAAATCTGTGAGATCCATAAGTTCAAAAAATTTGAAAATTGTAAGTGGATTATTCGTGACACTCTGGGAGTAAATGCCTTCATTTGAAGTTGTGAATGTAATGAAGAATACTGATTTATATTTAATTGCTATACCTTGTTGTTTCTGTGTGAAAAATTAAGGATGGACTTTTGGGAAAAGTAAAATATTGAGAATACATTGTAAGCTTCTTACTAAGAATAAATGGGATATTGGGGAGATCTTCACTTGTTATACTACTAAATGGTCTATAAGTCATTTTGGTCTTACTGGGACTTCTGCCAGTACAATACATCATTCTTTTTAATTAAAATACTAGTACTACCCAAAAGCACTAAAACCATTATTTCTTACTTTTTATTACCATCAAAAATTTCAAGAGTAAAATCTTGTCCTTTTCAATTCCAAACGTTACTTCGACTACAGCAGGGCCATGAGTTTGTCCCTGATATCATCCCAATAGGAAGAGTCAACATTTCACAAAGTAAAGCACCATTGTATCTACATATACATGTATTTGTGTGTGTGTGTATATATACATATATTTAACAAAGATGAATTTGGAACAATTATATTACCATATTTTGGCATAGAATTTTCTTTCATTTTTATGACTGAATTATGCAATGTTCCTTTCCCTAAGCTCACTCTTCAAACAGATAATTTATAAAGCACTGTGTCTCAGGAACTATGTTCTGATTTAGTTTGTTTAGACACAGTGGTTTTCATAACTGCCATTGCTCATTGAGCTTCTTACATTTGCTTTGGACAGCAAGCTGCCAACTACCTGCAGACGCTAGCAACTTCATACAATTTGTTTTGGCAAAAGGTCACCATGCAGAAAATTTTCTGTAAGATGTGGCAAGTCAGATTTCATATATACTATCCTCCCTGGAACTAAGACTTGAGTTTGTTATTTCCATAGTACTCTTCAAAGATATAGTAGCAGAGACAGGTATGCTAGTCGAGTTGCTCTGTTCTTCCACTATTTGAGTTTACTGCAGAGACTCCTTTAATTTCTGATCTTGTTAAAGTCCTATATAGCTCCTTCAGCTAAATTAGTTCTGATCATAGGAAGAGAACATTAAGTTAGATTTTAATCTCAATTGCATTCATAGCAATTCTATCTACTAAAGTCAATCTATTTACTTCTATGTAAATGAGTTCAGATTTGGACTCTTACTGCTTGTTTTTATTTTTGAAAGGGAAATTTACACATTACCACCCTTCTTTTATCTGTACTACACTGCGGAATCAAATGTTGTTTTCTGTTCTCCTCTGTTGTTATGGTAGCATATATTTCAAGCAATCATACTAGCTTGTTTCCTGCAAATTCTACTGGTGTTACTTGCAAAAAGCCTTATAGATAACAGGTATAAGTCCATCTTGAGGTAAATCAGATTAAAGAGATGAATGCCTTGAACTGCATCTAAAAGTATCAGGTGCAAGGATGCTGAAAAGGAGACATTTTCTGATTCTCATGTTCTTCCTTCAGGCTTTGTTCCCCAATACCTTTACAAGAGATGCTCTCTTTTTGAGTCAGTTCTGAATGTGCCGAAATGCTCTACCCAGTAACATAGAAATGCATTTAGCATTCTTGCCTACCAGTATAGGTGGCCTTACATACAAACTTAAATGTATGTCTAAGGTAAAGACTTCCTCAGTACTTCTGTTTGAATGGTCTGTTTTGTGTAGACTATGTGCATAGTAATTAAGATGAAAAACAAGAGAGAAAATGACTCTTCAGTCGGCTGGTTAAGCTGCTTTTTGTAGCAGAACTAGATTTTAGACGTTATTTCAGTGAATGTTTTGCTGCAAAGAGTCAGAGAACCATATGCAAGTTCAAAATACTCTATAATCCATGGGAGAGAGCCTCCCTGATGTCACTGAAAATGATGTTCATCTCCAAGTTGGAATTACAATTAGTAGTTACAAACCTGAGAGCTGTGAGGTTCTGAGCCCTCTTGGTTCACCTTGAGTCAAAGAATCCTTCATAGTTGCATATTTCAAGGAAGTGCATTGATTACATCATTATTCTGACACTGATCCTGTAGACATTTATACTTTATATACGTATATATGTATGTAAGAGTAACTTTATATATGTTTAAGTGGCATGCTGCCATTAACAAGAGCAGTCACAAATATGCTTTTTATGCATCTCTCTCAATTATTGAGCCATTCGCTACATCAAAGAAAACCTTAAACAGGAAGGCAGAGAGAATTCCCCTCTACGGTAGTCTCAAAAGTCCTGGTTAGGGCTCTCTCTGGGAAAGTGGGTGATATGATTTTGAACTAAGATTGTTAAATGTTAATTAAATTACGCTTTGTTTTTCTATAATAGGCTCGTAACCCCTACACCCATTCCCAGATGTTTGTTTCTACTCCCTGTCAGAATTCCTTTCCCCTCAAATAAAGTCAGCTGGCTCAGCATTTCATGCAACCACAGAAGCAAAAAAAATATCAAAGGAGTCAAGGGACAGGGAAAAGAAATAGCTGGAAGAGGAAGGAGAAGGACTCTTGAGGTGTATTGGCTGATGATGGAATAAGTGCTTTCATAAGCAGCAGACCCACATCAGGAGATTTCATGACTCCTCCAGCTTCTTATTCCTTCCCTCCTCCAGTCAGATTTTAATCTACTACCTAGGCCAACAGATAAACTGTTTGTGTGGCAGTTCTCTAACTAAGAGAGAAAGAAATCCTTTAGGCAGAAGGTGAGAAGAATTTCTTTTTCTTAACTTGTTTCAAATTGATTGCCCATTGTGCTTACAATGCAAAATATCAATCCTGGCATCATCGATCAGAATCTCCTCAAACTGAAGTGATGATTGAGTTAAGTCTACTGTCTCCCTGGTGAATCCTGCAAATGCTAGGATGTAAGGTGAAGTTGTGCCTGCTACCAGTTGTCTCCAGAAAGAAATGGTGAGTTCTCCCCACTTCTTTGAAAGAAAGGATACTGACACTTATTTTGTGAAGCAAGTTCTGACTGTGGATTCCATGTGGGACAGAGATGCCTTTTGGCAGCTTTATATGATGCACTTAGTCTGCAGTAGTCATGTCGATAGCTAGCATTTTGAGATAGAATTAGAGGATCTGGCTGTTAAGATTAAATGACCTGCTCATGGATACAAAGTGTGCAAGAGCAGGTAAGAAAGTTTAGGAATAATTGTCTTCCCTTTTTTTCCTTCTAGCCACTACATCCCAGAATAAAATATCAAGGCAAGAGTTAGAAGCTAAATGCCTTTAATGTGGGGAGTTATGGCTGTGCCATAAGAGGAGGAAAGAACAAACCTAGACTTTCAGGAAAGTCTAGGTGAATGTTGTTTCCTGCTTCATCACATCATTTTGTTTCTTCCATTTCTTTTACTTTACATTTCCATGTCCTTCAGAAAAGCGTATTTTATTGGCAAAGTGTTAGAAGTCAGGACAGTGTGTCTAGCTTTCTGCGGCCTTGCTTTTTAGGCAAGCCACTTACCTTTACAGTTTTCCACTTGCCACTCATAAGATGGGTTACTAGTATTTATTTATAGCAATAGATAGAGCTAAGCAAAACGGCAAAGTGTTTTCATATTCTTGACTAAAAGGTGCTGCACAAAATGCAAATTATTATTGTTTCCCTTCTCTTCATCATGACACCTCTTGGCTCCAATTTTACCACAGTATGCTCTTCTGTCTCTCCTTACAATTGTGTTATATTGTTCTCATTGCTCCCTCCTATCACCTCATCTTTCCTTTCACATCAAGGAGCCTTTCTCAGTAATAGTTCTGGCATTTGGGCATAAGGAGCATGCCCCACTCAGAAACATAATAATATTAAATCACTGTAAAATGTGGTTATCTTTGGTTCAGCTCTGGATGTCATTCACAATAGTTAACTCAATAGAATAGTTGATGACAGGCCTGATTCCTCTCACTAGTATCAGACTTAGCCCTTTATAACTCCATTGCCTTCTGTGATATTCAGCTTATTTTAAAAATTTTAAAAAGAGAATCTATTAGAGCAAAAGTATTACAAGAATAAAAAATAGTATAATCCACATAGATATTGAAAATGAATAATTTGAAGTGTTTAGTTACAGATATACAACTTTTAGATTTTCACCTCAAGCTGAGATTTTTTGTTTGCTTCACTCCACATTGTGATCTGCTCTTCAGTAGTAAAATCAGTGTAGGAGACAACTTTATCATAGGGGATTTCCTGGCAGGATTGTATTTTGTAGATGAGTAAGCAGAGAAGATCAGATTCCAAATTCAGTGTGTCCTGATAGTTTGAAAACATGTTTTACTCTATTCCTTGATCATCACTTCTGGCATAAATATAGTTTTTGTCTTGTAAGTTCTGCAGTCCAAGATGGTCATTACTTCCATGTTTTCCTTTGATTAGACAAGAAGAGGAAGAGGCAGCATGTAAATGAACATAAAGAGCTAAAATAGCAAGTCAGTAGACATATACATTGGACATTTTTAAAAAGTCCACAGCAGATTAGGTGTGCATCACATCAGCAGGCTGCACATTTTCATTGTTATCAGCCAAAACAAAGAGATCTCTGTGGAATTCTGCAGTCTCCAAGGGCCCAGATAAAGCACCTGAGCACTGAAGATAAAGCCTTCAGTGCAGGTATTAATTTTTGTAATTTGGGGTAGGAGAGTTTGCGAGTTCCAGGAAGTACTTTAAGACTCTAGTTACTGGCAAAGCATTTCCATTTTAACAGACACAGCTGTTGTTACTACAACGTAATTCCTGCAACTCCTTTCTTCAGGGAGTAGCTGGGAAGCATAGGAGAGCAAGAAAATTTCTGTTGCTCACTTGCAGATTTCATGATATAGAAGCATTAACTTGTGTGTGATTAGAGAGCCAGAGAGGAGGAATCTTATCAAATTGCTCTCATCAACAACACTTGCTTTTTACCGAACACTAGTAAAACAATTTTAGATGCTCTGTCCAGGTAAATTTGCCATGGTGGTTTGAGTGAAATCACACTTTTTTCTATCATCTAATGAAATTTGCTAAAAATTTTCTAATAATTCCTAGATATAGAAGTAAATAATTATAATACTATTAATTGTTTGAGATCATCAAGAGGCAACCCAGAAAACTAAAATTTAACTCATTTCTTTAATCAAAATAGTCAAAATCACATTCTGCTTTTTAACAAAAGGCTCCTCCCTGGAACGCTGATAATCAGCGTGGACTTGGGCAACAAAGGTCACACTTAACTAACTCACTACACTTTTTTAGACATTACTGCCACGATAGATAAGAGGAATTCAATGCATGTACTATACTTAAATTTTCAGAAGGCAGCTGACAAGTTTCTGTACCACAGATAAATTGCTTAGGTGAAGTCATGGAACAGCAAGACTGATAGGGTAAATAGTGGTATAGTAGCAGAACACAAAAGATACCTAAAGATGGACTTTACATCCTATTAAAGAAGAAAGGAGTGGATTAAATATGTAAACTGGGAATAAATTTGAAGAGTAGAGCTGTAGATCTTCCAAGAAGACTGGATGATGTGCATGACTAGAAAAGGGAAACCAAATATTGCATGAATCCATTTTTGTCCTTACTCCACTTTTCACAGGGCAGGAGGTGTGTAGACCTGCCAAGGGTGTTCACTAAGATGGAATTCAGGTCTGTTGTGTCTGTCATTATTGGACGAAAGCTGTGTTTGTGATGATAGATAAGCTAAGTTATTTAAACAAAGCAAAACAAGTCCTCTAAATTGTCAGTGATTTTAACATCAGGCAAGCAATGACTAATAGAGAGTGCTTCCAACTGCTCCTCCTACCACAGAGCAACAACAGGCATCAGTGTCCTTTACACGAGCAAGGAATGAGGAAGAAGGAGTGGGGCTGAGGTGAGTCAAGGCTGAGCCACAGTAGCCACAAGACAACCAGTGTGACAACAACGTAAATTAAAATGCAAACCCTACATAGTTAATGGTGCACAGAGTGCAGAGAGACAGTGTCTGTGGTGTGGACGAAAGACTATCCTTCCCACCACAAAATTCTACCTTCTGCAAACCCTCTTCACTTAGTCTTTGTGTGAGGTTTTCTTCTGTGATCTGTGTAACAAGTATTTTCCTGTAAGACTAAAGTAAAATTTTGAAGCTAAGCACAAATGCAAAAAAAAAAAAAATGTTAATCAGGAGTAAATATGAATGAATACGGTATTACATCAGTGCTCTGCTGATAAGACCAGTTGCATTAAAGTAATTCTGGTAGCACAGAGTAACACAAAGTGTTGTATATAGGACAGCAGTGGGGAAATTGATGCAAAGAGCATGTGTGAGTTGAAGAAACAGGTATGTCTTTCTCTGGAGGAAAAAATACTGAGTTAAAAAGGCCACGGGTCAGGTGTGTTTGTCTGGATAAGACTGCATAGCCTTATGTCATTATTAATGAGTTTTAGGTGACTAAAGATCTTAAGGTACGTAAATAAAAGTGAAATGCATTCTAGGAGTATTGTGAACAAATAAACTGGAGGATTATTATAAAAAAATGATACTCTCAAAGCTTAATCCATTTCTTATTAAATGCAAAAAGTTACATTAATGTAACATTAAGAATGAGATTTTAACTGGAAGATTTAAACCAAAGGTTTCTTCAGAAACCCTCACACTATCCCCATGAGTATATGCATAACAATAGGCTCTTTCATTATGTACAAGGTTTTTGCATCAGTCACTGAATAATAATTATTATTGTCTACTGTAGCTTCACCCCAGTCTACCTGGAGTTTCACTACCCTGCACCAGAACACTGATTTCTGAATAGGTGGCTCCTAAAATAGGCAGTGATCTACCAGATGCTAAGAGGATATGCTGAAACATGAGGGAGGGCTTAAACCGGTGTATAGCAGAGAAGCCAGATGTATGCAAAACATTATACAGGCACTGTCAAAAATGAGGAAAGAAATAGCCTGAAGAAGCAGATGGGTGGACAAGGTGACAATAATATCAAACAATAAAATAGACAACAAAATGCCTAGAGAGAAAAAAAAAAAAAGGAAAAAAAACCTTGCGATACTTGAAGAGGTAAAATAGGTAAATATGATAATAATTGAAAATAATGAGGTACTCATGGGTTTTTCTAAGATGTGTGTATGCAAATTCAAGAAACATAACAAAGATAAAATCAATAGTAATAATAGCTATGGCTCTGAATTTATCAGAGGCTCAAGTAGCTTAATAACATTGTTGGTGCATTATTGTATATACAGTTATTTATGGCTGCAAAATGAAAGGCACAAAGAGCTAAACCTTGTGTTGTAGTGTTTGGAAATTTAAGCCTAGAGTATATAGAAAATTAAATGGAAGTTATATATATACATTGGTGCAAGCTTAATTGATATATCACATGTTTAAATAGACATAAAAGCATCCATGCACAAAGATGTACTGATTTTGTTGACATTATACAAATGTTAGCATTAACTTTAACATTTACTTATCATACAAATTTCATGCATAGATAAACCATAGTTAAGTTGACTTGCAGCTGCTACTGGTTGACAATAGCTGTACCTAGTTTTTAATTGACTCTAAGGTTCTACCCACAACACTGCAGATTTTCAAATTAATTTATGCTGAAAGACCTAGCTACTTTCTCTCAAAAGTCTCCGCAGCTCTTGGAAGGAGGGAAAAGGATACCAGTCTAGAATTGCTTCATTGATGCAATGAACCTGATCTGTGTCTGATAAATGTTGATACTCAAACAAGGTAAGTGTTTCAAGAGCTTGTTCCATAGTTCTTTACATCCCATTTGCATGAATTATAATAATTGCTCAAGTGCAGAGTACATTAGAATCAAATCTACTATGTCTTTGGAAGGTATAACATCCTTGGGTAGCTTTAGAGAAGGGAACTAACTAATGGAAATTCCCCTACTTATAGCAGATAGAGAGCCAGGAAAAATTGCAAAATGCACAAAAAGAAGGCAAAAACATGAAGGAAAGAGCAAGACTGAAAAAAAGTTGGCTGCTTTCCTTTCTTGCACTGTTCCTACAATCATTTTTAACAGAATGATTTCTAAGTTACCTTGTTGTAAAACAGAGGAAAACTGGGATTAAGTTAGGATAAATAGGCTAATAAGAACAAGACATCAGCGAAAGAGACAATAAGGCCTCAAAAAGATAGTGAAAGTGATTTACTGACAGCCTAGGTAGGCATTGCTAAAAATTTTAATGAATTTTTAGCCTCAGTGTTCACAAAGGAGGACTGGGAACAGATGCCAGAGACAGACATAAATTTTACAGCAGAGGTGGAAGGCATACTGAAGAAACCCAAGATCGTGCCAGAAGAGGTGACCTAGCAATTAGAACAATTAAAGACTGACAAAACTAAAGGACCAGAAGGTACACACTTGATGAAACGTCCCAGAAGAGATAGGGAAACCTTTAGCAAGTTTATTTATAATCTCTTTGGAATTGAAAAGGGTAAAGTACCATATATTTAAGAAGTGATCTAGCTAGAATCTAGAAAGCTTGACTTGTAAGATGAAAGGTGAACCAAATACTTTAAAAGGTAAAGACATCAATTAATTACATGAATTTTCTAAAGCTATACAAGGCCATGTATGTAAATTTTACAATTTCTCAGAAGTGCATTTCTGTCTTAAACCCATACGAGTGGCTATTTATCCACTAACACTTACTTTCAAGTTCTATGTTTTTTAAGTTCTGTGCTCTTTCTCTATTAATGAGCTCTATAAAATGACAGGTGATCACCATTAGCATACCTAAACACTGGAGATTTTACTGTACAGTTCTAACAATGAGAAGGCATTAAAAGCATTGGATCGTATCCTCAGAGAGAGAGAAAAAATCTGTAAGATGTCAAACAACAGAATTAACAATGAAATTGAACCTAAAATTACATAAGAGATAGAAGGAGCCTAAGTTGCAAGCTTTCCTACTCCTCCACCTAAGAAGTCCCACCATGTGTTTGTGATTCTGGGACTGGCAAGGCTGGGAAGAGAAGAACAATTGTTCACCTACGGTATCCTTCAGTAAGCTATGGAAACGTGTAATTGTTTGGTAATACTGACAAAATGCTCAAGAATGCACAGAGCTATATATTACCAGCTTTCTGTGATTGCCTGGAGTTGCTCTTGGTATTCAGGTACTTGTCTGTGTCTCTGTTTCTGGCCATGGTATTATTTAGGGCTGAATCTGACATTGCCAGACATTTTCTCTGTGGTCCTGAATCTCCTAGCTCTGTGCTGTGCACCTGTAGGCTGCTTGAAATGGCTGAAATTTTCAGTCATTGAGTTCTGCAGCTTTACAGCTTTCCCTTAAAAACATAAGTCTGGCCTTCCATCTAATTTGTTAAACCTCTGAAAATACTGGTTCACTGATATTTCCACTCATCTCTGATTTTATCAAAGTAATTTCCTATGATTTAGACCTCTAATCCAAAAGTCTTAGTGACTTAATTAAATTCAACAAATAGATAGGAACTATGATAACTATGGAATCAGAAGATATTTTGCATAGTTTGCAAAAAAAAAAAGGTTTATGGAAATTCAGATGGATTAAAGCAGACCAAAGCTATAGAAAAAAATCTTTCTTGAGCTTCTAACAAAGTTTTTCAGACAGAACCCAAGGGAAGTTTGCTTCAGGCATGGTGATATATGGCATAGGCAGTATGTTACATTAATGTCCTGAGAATTGGCATGTATATTATAAAGGGTAGCTATAAGTTCTAACAGTTGTGAGTGAGGGAAGTATCAGACATGTATAAGGCCAAAGTATCACTATTAAGACAGATTTTGTTCACCTTATATATAAGTAACCTGAAACACAGGATGTGCAGTAACAGGCTAAAATTTGATGACTGTACAAAACTGGAAAATAAGTCAAAATGAAGAAGGTGGATACTAAAATAAAGAGTAGTTGGAAAGGCTAGGACCAAGGACAGATATATGGTTATAAAATAATACAGAAAAATGTAAGAGAAAGACATTGAAGATGAAAAGAAAGATTTTCAATTATCAAACAGCAATACAGAAAATCTAGGGGTAGCGAAATATACCACATAAACCTTTGACCCATTGCTTAAAAGCGGTAAATTGTGAAAAAGTGAAACTAGGCCTGCATAAGAAGGCTTGTGAAATGTAATTGAGTGGGAATTATTTGACAGATGCAGAAATGGGACTGGGAAAATAGTGTTTTATTGGGCATAAAGCTCACAAATAATGGGTTTCAAAAATCAAATCAGGAAATTCTGTTAAGGATGGAATTCTATCTTGGGAGACTCCATGGAAATGAAAGGGCTTGTGCATACGTCTCCATAAAAAACAAAGCTGACGTAACCCAGGTAGCTTTCACTTGTTTTTAGCCAGCATCTGATTACTCTGGTACCTCAGGCAGATTGCTAGGTTATAGTGTTCAGACCAGTGAACAGCAGGTCTCCCCCCAAATAAAAGTTTTCCTCCATCCAGAGGTACGCTCAGGTTTGGGACTGTGGCACCTGGGACTAGAACTGAGCGTTCTGCTGTTGGTTCAAGCAGCATAGCTGAAATGTCTCTGCAGCCGTCAGGAAATAAGCGTCCCTGAAGGCTCAGGAAGATTTGTTTCTCAGTGTCTGGTTCTTCCTCGAATAGTTGCTGGACTTCCGTCTCCTCTGCTTGACATGGTGCTGCAGACCTCTGGAATGGCTCTTCTTGCCATCCCCTAGCCAACTGTGAGGTTTCCTCTAAAGTCCTTTTTCACAAAATACACCTAGTTTGTTGCCCCTACAATGAATGAGCAGTTTAGATGTCTTATTTATTTCCCTATCTTGTCTTGTGGATTGGTGGGAGTATGTGGTGTGTGTAGCCCAGTGCACACTTTGAACCCCTATACACAATGAGCCAAAGAGCTGGAGGAGCATGTGACAGGTTTTCCTGGCTTCTCTGTGCATCTTCAGATGTCTCATGTTGTCATGCACACATTTAATAAATGTGGAATCTAAACAAGGTAAAAATCCTGGATTCACTCCAAACCACTCTCCCTTACCTGCATGTCTCTCACATTCCAAACACATGATCTACCAGCAGGTAGTTCAGTGAATTTCAGTGTAACCTGATAGACAAAGCAAAGTCATTAGACACACTGAACATTTTGCAACATTTTTAATGCTTTAACTATAATTAATAAGTGTGGTTAACAGATTTTTGTGAAATGTTACAGTGGGCAATGTAGAGACAAGGCAATGGATTTTTTTGGAGAGAACTGCTTTTTATAGTAATTGGGATATAAACACCTAAAATCAGGATTTTATACTAAAAGGGCAAGCTAACCTTACTAATGGTGATTACTCACTGTATAATAGAAAAGGAAATAAAAGCTTTTTTATAAAATGTATCAAATCCTAAGAGTGCTGTTAAACTCATTAAAGAAAAAATGAAGTTAGAGAAACTGGTCTTATTTTTTTTCACTCCCAGTAGAGTTCATTTCTACTTCAACAACTAAGCCAAGGTCACATTTAACTCACTTCAATTTCACCCAGTGCACAAGCTAATGTCAATAGTACAGCTGCCATGCAGAGCTAAAGACTGATGGTTAGACAAAGCCATTTACACAAGGCTGGGTCTTTCATCTTCTCTCAGCTAGTGACATAAGAAAGCACTGAGGTTATTCTCAACTAGAGACTAAAACTGGCATATTAGAAAAAATGTTATTCTCCTTAGCTGTCACACAAAGGATCTGAAGAAATGTAGAAATGTTTTTTTCCTTGGTCATCTAGGGAGATCACAAAGTGACTCTAATAGCCTTCACTCTGAAATTTTCACATGGTTTAAGTGATTGCCAAGTCTGATATTTTCCATTTACACTTCATTGCCATCAGAAAAAGAAAAAAATCAATATACCTACCTACTCAAGTGTGTCACAGGATGAGCTTATAAAAGAAGACATCAGTCTTTTTAGGGCATGAAAAATATACTTATTCAAATATATCTTATTTAAAATGACATAAATTGCAGTGGTTAGTCAAGATTCGATTTCCTCTAAAATATAAGACTTAAAATATTCCCCGACTTGCCAAGGAATAAGAATCCTTCAAACTGTTGATATGTACAAATGTACTCGTTTTCTGTTGTAAGTTATTCCCACCACGGTGTACCAATATTAGTGACTATCTTTGTGAATTTTAAAGGGGAAGTGAGATCTAACATATTATCACATTTTTCTGAGACAATGTAAATAACTGGAACTTTTCCAAACCATGGGAGAAGTAGTTTTTTAATTTCGATTGCACTATGTATAGGAATTTGAGTTCCCTTACCTTATTGGCCCTGATACAATTCCATGTGATATTACGCAACTTTAACAGCTTCATACCCTCTAAGTAGAGCTACTTTCCGTTTGCATACTCTATCATCTCTTGCATTTCTTATCTGTCCATGAAAGATCTAACGATTTCAATGTGACAGTATGCAACGTCTTTGTTTTGGATTAATCATATATCATAGGTAGAATGGAATCTTCTTGTCAATACATTTGCCGGCTTGGCTATTGTCAAGAACATTTGACAAGTGAGAGCCAAATTTGCCCCTGACTGTTCTGGCCTCAATGGAAGCTGAAAGGTCATTATTCACCTTATGATACCATTTCAACCCCATTATCTTTTCTCCCTTGTTTTAGCACCTCTGTCTGGCAAAGGGAGTGAATAAGATGTTGAAGGACTGAGATGGTGTTTCAGGCTAGCTGCCAGCAAGCGCTAAATAATAATGGAATTTGTTTGCTTACAAATTGAGCAATTGAATTTAGACATTGAGCAGGTCACCTCTGTGATTTTTCCCATCCCCAGCTGGTCAATCAGCTAAAAAGGCAGAATTGCTTGGGTCAGTCCCGAAACTGTCCCCCCCATCTGGTAGCACAACATACCAACCATAGAGCTACTAGGCCATCCCCCACAGTTACAAGTATTTCAAGGTCAATTTATCAATTTAACAGCTTCATCTTCTTAATCACTAAACTTCTGTCTCTTTGAGCTTGTGCTGAAAGACTGTGGCTGCTAATTAAAATGGAGCTTTACTAGCAAGTACACAAATTAGATCCTGTCAGTAAGTTTATTCTAACTATTGGTCATTTCTAAATGCCTTTTTAATCCCCTAATTTTTACATTAAAATTCAAAAGCCTAACAATCTTAATCACCCCTACATCAAATTCATCATTAAGAACAGGAAGCCAGATGGTATAATTTTGATTTACCGGACTTCAGCGTGAATTAATGTACTGAGTGCCGATAATGAATACATCAAACCTGATATTGCAGAAACCTATGAATCTGGCATGTTAAATTAATAACACACTTTGCACAATGAAAGCATGTAAGCTCATATAAAACTGAGAAGTAATGGTCCCTTTTATTTTAAATGGTCTTTATTAGCCTGCAGTTTTGACTCTTAAAAAAAGAGATGAACATTTTGCTTAAGAAAGTTCTGTCTATTTAGTATCTGATCTTTTCATGTAACTTCCAGCCTGAAGTGAAATGAAGATGAAAATCCTCCTGATTATAAACTTTTTAGCTGTGAAAGACATACTGGTGGAGAAAGGGCCCCAGTGACTTGATTGAATTGTTTCCTCAATTTATGTTGAAAGTATGAGTAAAAGTTTAAGGCAGACAGAAATTCACTTATCCCAAAATGTTATAATACAACGTTGTTTACTACATCAGATAGTTATTTATTACGTTTACCACAGCAGAGAATACAGAGTTTTTCTTTTATCCTTTTAATTCCAATATTCTCTGGTGAAAATGAAGCTGAAAACATTTTTTTGGAGAGGACGGTCAGGAACTGGCTTTACTGAAAAAGAGAATAATCAAACATTAGGAAAACAGTTGCTATGACAAATGCCAAAGAAGTACAGTGCATGTCTACCACATGTTTTGATTTTCCAGCTACTGTATCATGGAGATGGTGGAGTGATTAGCACCTTTGAAACAAAATAGATGGATAGTAATTTTAAATATTCCAGAACATCTGAGCCAGGGACTAGCTTGAGTTCCAGCACTGAGCTGCTACACAGGGCTGAAATTACTTAAATATATCATTTCTGGGTGTATAATTTTTACATTTACTTAGTGTAAATTAAAAATATGCCAGTCACTGCATATTCTGATAGGGCACATGAACAAAAAGACCCAACCAAACATTCAGACCAATGTCAGAATTGCCATCGATCTAGTGATAGGAGGATTGGGCCCGAATACTTACCTGAGAATCCCCAGTTTCCTTTTCAGATATGTAGTGGCAACACAAATAGGAGTGGATTCTTTAATATGAATTCCAGCTCTAAAGTATGCCTCAGTAATATAACTTCTAAATGAAATACAGTTTGGAACGGTTTTATACTGAATGACCTAATACATACAAATACAGACTTATAGACCATAAGCCAGGAAGGCAGGATGAGCGCAGTCTCTATCTGGGAAACCACAGACTGTTTACTATAAAAGCACTGAGAGAGCTAGAAAATGACTAGTCTAGGTCTGAGCAGGATATAGCTGACCGGATAGGTTAACATGAGCATAAACACTTCCCCATCTTTATTCTGTCTCTCAATCTCTGTACACTAAGTGAATGTTTCAGCAGTCTCAGTGTAGCTGTAGGAAATATATTCAATATAGTGCAGATAGGTTAATACCAGGGAAAATGTTGCAAACCTGAATTAGGTGTTACTTTCCAGCTAGCATTCCTTATTGCATCAGTGTGTTCTTGCACTTACCACTATGGCATATAATTTGTATTGCTTAGAGATAAATTGGTAAGATTGATTACTAAACAAAACAAGGGATGCATTACAGATTTGTCTAGAGGGGATATAAAAACCCTCTTACGCCTCTTCTTTTTTATATTTCAGTGTTTTTATTGTTCAAAGAAGTAATACTTTACTGATAAAGTTCGGGGCGGAGGAAAAGAGAGTTGTTCCCCCAAAAAGAAATATAGTCTGCAAACAATTCTAGCAGCTTGAGCAGAATAAGTGAGATGTTCCTGGATGAAAATGTTTCTCGCTCTTAAATCTCTAGCTGAAGCTCATTTGACAAACCTATTATAAAATGAATAAATGTAGCTCTGTGTGATTTGTCCATTGTCAACATGTTAACACACTTTATTTCAAGGTAGATTGATGAAGGGTGGCTGAAGGAGTTTACCCTCCTGAGTTAAAGAATAGAAAACCCTTTTTTCTTAGCATTTTTCTTTTTTTCTTAGAAGTTCACAAGAGTAGATATACAATTATCCTCGACTTGCTGATGCAAAGGAACAGAGCATTTAGTTTCTTGTCACTGTCTCTGAAATTCCTAAAGGTACAATTAGCATTTCATTTGACATAATGTTGAAAGGTTCATAGATTGATCTTCCCTAAAATGCAGCAAGAATTTTTTGAAATGCAAATTTTGACATTTATTAACTTTTATTCCAGATCTGTTTATAGACTGTAAAACTGTGCATACATTTAACTCGAAGAAGCTAAAAGGACAATGTTTAGGTGGATACTCTGTGTTATAATAAAAGTCTATTTTATTGTTTCAACAATGAAATTTTTATTATCAGAGATTTATGATATCAGCACAGCAGTTTTTACTGCATGATTCACAGTGTTTTTATAGATGTATATTCAACAAAACAAGGAGAGAAATTGTACTGCAGTGCTCTCTCTCAGGAGTGCATTTCCCCATTGAAATAATGTCAGCAGTTTTCCACCTTCAAAGCCCTATGTTTTCAAATCAATTAACAATTCTAATTGTGCTGGAACAGTTGTTCACTTAGCTTGGCAAATGGGACAGGAAACATTATTTCCTTTCTTTGCCTAAAACGAAGACTTTAATCTTCTGAACCATATTTAACATATAAAAAACACACAACTGAAAAGTTAGGCAGTTTGGAAACTCACTCAATTGTAAATGTTGTTTTTCTTGGTGTTCGGGCCTTGGTAGAAGAATGGAGCAAGAGCACTACAGTTTCCCCTCTGGGTGCCAGCAAACCATCTTAGGATTCATTTTGAATATTTCAAGTGAGATTTGTATCTATCTGGACAGCTGTAAGAGTTATTGCTTTTGCAAGATGGTAAAATAAACACTGATTCTGACCGAACTAGTGATACCAGAATGCAGATCTGTATCGTGTTACACAGGGCTGACATAAAGTAAGTAATACAACATGCCAGAGCCAAGACTTAAAGGCCAAATTTACATTCCATTTATTTATATACATATATATTGTGTGCCTGGATACGGGCATAGTGAAGGATATAATTACTGCAACTTCATGCAGAGACTAAAATCTAACGGTTAAAAGAAATACTCCTGTTTCATATGCAAGCCTCAAAGCAATTTACCAGATAGGCAAAATAATATTTCCCCATTTAACAAATGGAACAACCTCATGGTGTAACGTAGAATCACGGAACAAGTCTTTTCAGAATTAAGAAATCAAGGATCCTCCATCTGAGCACCATGCACAGTGCTTAACTACCTCAGTCTAAACTAAACAAAAGGAGAATCTCATAACCAAAAAAAGTACAAATAGAAATTTAAGCTTATATGTTTTCACAAAGCACTTGTGTTACTTAGGAAGTCTTGAAAGCAGGAATACAGGGTATTGTGCATATCAAGAGAAGCACTCTGTGGATTATCTGTGTGAGGGATCTTCTGAGTGTTCACATGTTATATTCAACTCAGTCTTACCCTTGCACAGGAGCATGCCAAGAATATGGTCATATTTTGTGCATGGAACTGCTGGGTGGTTAGAGCATCATTTATACCTCAATTAGAGCCATGTCCTAGCACACATAAGCAATCTTCACCTGTGTAGCATGTTGTAGATACTTTTTCCAACATGATAATTATTTTAGTTTAGTTCCAAGAAAGGCCTAAAAAAAATTTCTTTATTTTCATGGTAGTTTTAGTATTTTCTTGGTTTGCTGTGGAATCATGTATTTCTCCATTATTTATTTGTTTGCCAATGTGATGATGCATTTAGGCAGGGGGTTGCAGTAAAAAAGGCAGGAAATTGTTTTAGAAATTAATTAGGAATTCAGACTCTATAGCTAAACTTATCTGAGTACACATAGATTACAGAGTTTTCTTTCCCCACCTCTTCCTTTGCATAACACTGATGCAATTGTTTAGAGTTTGGCACACTCCTGACTAAGCTTAATTTCTCACTGCTGAGATGGACAATACTTTCTTATTGCACAGTTTTAATTATCCACTGATGAGGAAACTTGAGGAAATTTGTTGTCTCTGTTAAAGGAATGGGATCATACAAAGATATTAGTTACAGTATCAGTGTTAGGCTTCTGATTCAAATCCGGAGACTTGTCTCTTGCCTGACCCAAAACAGAGTGAAAGCTGGATGAAAGTCTTCAGAAATTAGGGTCGTTCTGGGATGGTGAAGAAAAGGCTGAGAGAAACAAATTGATAAAGGTCATACCTACCTGCTGCTCGTCAGATGATGATAATAATGATCACATTTGGCATGGATTTGGTTCTTTTTGTCTGCCTTATTGTCACACAGTACTCTGCATAGCTTGATATCAATTCCCTATTTTGAATATGATGAATTGAGCCAAACATTATTCAGGATACTTAATCACTGTGAGTACAGTGCCTAAGTTCAAGAAAGCTTGCCTTCCATCCAAGGCTGCCAGATCTTGGCTCTTTCTGTCCTCTCAGTGGTGATGAGTAGTCACAACACCTAAGGTAGGTAATGATGGGAGGCAATATTAATGTAATCCATTCCAATTTAGTCAATGATTTTGTCTGAGATGATAGCAAAGATTAAAGTAGAATGCATGTGCCATTGCAGATGCAGAGACATGTTTTATCCAGGGCACTTTTGGACTAGTACCAGTCCTAAGACTAGATTCAGGCATCTAAACTGAGACTTAGGAGGAATTTTGATCCAAAACAGCACACTCAGAAATATCGATTGTTGAGTGGGCACCTTACTTTATCACTTTTAAGTAATTCCCAGAACACAGAAGACATTATATGATGCCCTAGTTCCTACCTAATACTTCTTTGATTTCAGAAATGGGGTGTTTCTCTCTTTAAGCTCTTTTGGGCTTTATTCAGTGGGTTTTTGTCCTGGGTTTGTACTAGCACTACCAGGCTCTCCGCAAAATACAAGACAATTCTTGCTTTCCTTATAAAGGGGTGGTAATCCTTTTTCCCAGCATCTCCTTGCTAGAGCATTTGTACAGGCACTCCCGGCTCCTCCACCCCTGCGCAGCCCTGGGAGAAGGCTCTAGTCACCAGGGCTGTAGTATCTGCTAACACCTTTTCTGAGCATGAGTGTTTAGGGCACCTACCTGACTGGAGTAGCCTTGGATTTCTTGTCCCTGCTTGTATGCCCATTTTTGAGTTTCAGATTAAACAGTCAGAGGTTAATATGCCAAAATGCCATTGTTGGGGACAGAACCTAGCCCTCCTCCTCACTAGGCTGGAAAGCCATAGGCCCACTTTCCTCTTTCTCTGTGGCCCAATGCATCTCAAATCCTCTTCGGCAAAATACGACATATCTTTTAATCAGCTTAAAATGAGGACAATTTCTTTCAAAGTGTATTTAGCTTTGAAGACTGAAGCTTCTGTAACAGAAATAGAGAAGGCTTGTGTTCCAAAAGCTTATCTTTTTTTCCCAGTTTCTTTTAGCTGGGTTAATATGACACATTATCTCTTCTTACAAACCTCACTTCTATCTTGCAGAATTTCTTGGAGAGGGTGGACAGTGCTCATTTCCTAAGGCAGGTTGCCACAACTAGATAAATGACAGCAGCAGAGCCACTACATTCAGCCCTGAATCCTTACTGTCCACACTGCTGAGCGGTGAGCTCATACTCTACTGCTACCCCAACTAGCTGCCTGCAGGATTAATCTTCTCTAGAGGATACTATCCCTGAGGAGTATGAAATGTGCCAAAGCCTTGTGGCTTTGGATCCAAAGATTGGTCCTTGGCCCTTTTTTATTTACAGTGTAGATATAGTCAGGCTGGTGTAGTGTAGATATAGTCTAGACTGTTGTTTAGACCATTCTACTGTAAGAAATGTGTTTAAGAATCTTTTTCAGGGACAACCCGCTCCCTGGAAGACTGTTCAAAGGCACTAACAGCTATCTTTTTCTTTTAATAAGAAGAAAAGACACTGCTAAATTCTCTGAAAAAAAGGTGGAGGAGTTTGTCTTCATAAATCAGTTTTGTGCCGTGGATTGTGAGCTGGCAAAGTGCCTTTCTAAAGCCCCCAGTGAGATATCTCAGCTTCAGGAAGGCACAGGACTTCAGCTGAGCTTTTCCACTAATGTTTCCCTCTTAACCATCTTCAGCTGTTTTGGGTGCCCTTCCGATACTCCCCTCTCTCCCCTTCCAACACATAACTACCTTAGATACCCAATACAGTGTTATGAATTCTATTCTGGGGCCACTGCTAAAAGTGAGGGACTGTGATATCTAACTTGTTAAGTACCTTTTTCTTTTACTGAATTTAACCCTGTTGTAGATTGACCCCTGAATTTGCCTCCCTGACCTGGAAGCTGCAGCTGTTACAGAGTCTGCCTCCCATTTCCGTCTCCAGAGAAGACCAAGCTATTCATTCTTGGTATGCTACAAGGTTTATTCACTTTATGGTCAATTCTCAAATATCTGTGAGAAGATTATCTGGGTCATGGATTATATGTGTCATGCTTAAAAAAAGAAAATCCTTTTCTGACCTCGTTCCATGACTATAGCCTCATTCTTAAATGTAAATATACTAAATGGAATGTGTTAGCACCTACTGTATGTGTGGTTTGTATCATCTGTGTTTAACTCTTTTTGGTTATCCTGCCCCCTCTTTTCTCCCTGTTCTGGCAGAGTTAACGGTATTTATGCTTTTTTTTTTTTTTTTGTATCTGAAGTTCTATGAACACCTACAACACTGTAAAAACAGTCATCATGTTTTGGGAGGGTTTATTCTTGACCAGTCATTGCCCTCTCTGGTGTATGCTTCATTTCCTGTTATTCCTTTTTTTCCTATTCTTTGTACCTCTGAGGAATTGATTTCTTCTGATAGTAGGTTTGATTGATGTTGTCTTGGCTAGATATTAGAGCTTTCTGAATTTTGTTTCAGTGTTTTTAGTGCTTTCTACTGTGGTAATTGTATAGCACTTAAATATTATAGGCGCCTGAGAAAAGATTAAATAAATAAAATTAAGTGTGGTATGAAATGTTATCCTTCTTTGTTTTTCTTTATATATTTTGGTTTATTTAATGAATAGTTTGCATTTTTCAACTGATATTTGTTTGGCATTCAGCATAATAATAATTTGGGAATTTCTATCCTGAATGTTTTTTTATTTTTATATTAAGTATTGTATGACACTTATTCCAACTAAGTTGATTATTTTTCCTGACATTTATTTATTATAGTTCGGTGTAACTGAGATACACTTCATAATACTAGGATGATAACATGCTTATTGATCTTATTTTAATCCTTTGGCTTTATCTTAAAATATAGTTAGGAAAATGATTGGTTTTCCCTCTGTTTCCATTGTTTATTGCCAAGAAGTTTTATCTAATGAAAATATTTTGTCTTCTTTACAGGATTTTGGACATTTAAAATCAGTTTAACAATTGAACTTCTGGACCCCATGCCCAAAATACAAGTGTCTTTAATATTCCGATAAAATAGATCAAATATTCAGGGGATTGGTGCATGAAGCTTAATAGAGCCTGTTCGCCTTTCGTCAGACCTTGCTCTCTCAGAGGAACTACAACGGCTGCTTGGATGACGATTACATTAGTTATTAGATTAGAACCAAGAAAAACATGGAAAAAATGTGATTAGGTGTATAGCAAATGTTTTTAATGCAATTGAAGCTAGTAGGTATGTCCCTCAACTAGAATACAGTTTATTGCATGATTATGATAAACCTCAATTTTTTTCCATTTTCTCTATTTTGCCAACTTGTTTAAAAACAAAGGTTGTTGCATCAGTACAACAAAAATAATGTTTTATTAAAACATAAAAATTCAGTGTCATATCTCAAAACGGAGACCTGAAATTCTGGCTACAAGGTCTGGTACAACACACCCCATATGAAACCAAACACACCAATATACATTACTTGAAATGAATGAATTTGATTTTCCTTTAAAGGTATTCTGAATACCAGCATAAAGCATTTTCATTTTACCGAATATAAAGGTAGAAAAACTGAGGTAGAAAATTGGAGTTGAAATGTGTCTCTTCTGCTGTCCCAACAGAAGGGCCCAAAGGCAACGAGGAAGTGGGTTTGATACTAAGACGTCTTCAGCAAGGGAGCTTCCATTGGAGAGCTCTACAGGTAGCTCAGCAACATCTTCCAATTTTTCTTCCTCTTCATGATTGCAAAGATTTTTGCCTAGGTTGTGTTTTAGATCCCATGTGTTTGGAAGAAATACTGATATCGGTGAAGTGATTTTTTTTTTTTTTGGCTGAATTACTTTGCTGATTATTAATTCTGTTGTTTAACTAATATGTTTGGATGTGTGAATTGAATTTGGTCAGTAGCTTGTGCTAAAAAAATCAAATGTTCAATAGTCTTTTCTTTTTCTCTTATTAATTGTGCAAAATGTTAATCATGCAATTACTATAATATGAAAAAATTAAAATGTTGGTAAATAAAAATACCTAAGTTCAGGACTTTATTAAATTGGGGGGCAAGGAGTGGGGTCGTCACCTGTGATTCCTTTATAACTACAGAGGGCAGCTGTGGGGACAAGGAGAAGAAGGTTGGAGAGCGAGAGAATTTGCCTGGTGGACCTTCACTCAGAAATGTTCCTTCATGGTTCCTTCTGCCTTCTATCTTATACGCAGGTGATTTAGACTATGATCTAACGAATATGCACATGCTTCCCTTCATTTATCTGAGCAGTCTACTGAACATCATAAATTCAGCCTGCTTGCAAATATTTTCAGTATTAAGCATCCTAAGGGATGATTTTATTATGGAAGTAGTAAGAATTTTGATAGAATTTTTTTTTATTTTTTTATATCTACCAACAGAGCTAAAATATATAGTATTATAAGAAAGTTTCATGAGAAAACATACTAATTCTAATAAAAAATCTAGATTTTTTTTAAATTGTCTTTTACTGCTTTGTTTAGGTACAATTGTGTACTGTCTTCCTCCATTACTGGGCACTGGTTACTGCCAAAACATCTCTAGCTGTCTATATGTATACATATAATAAGGACACATATAACCATTCACTACTGAATTATGGTGTATAGCAGGAGTGCAGAAACTTTGCACCTGTCACTTCTGGCTGATTTTCAAAATTGTGTGCAAGTGTCAAAAAAATGACCTGCCAGTCTGTACTAGTGATTAAGGTCCCACTCAAATTCCTCAGTGATTTAGAAAGGGTGTTTATCCTTGAAGGGTTATTTCTGTATGAATCTGTCCATCTCATACCCAGCATGTGAAAGGCTTATTGTCTGAATTAGGGATAAAATGATAGCTCCAATGACAGTAGTAGAGTATTGCCCATTTTGTGGCTAGTTTGAAATCACATAGAGTGAAATGCTGGCCCTATTGAAGTCAGTGTGAGTTTTATCATTGATTTTCAACCTAAATTATTTCAGTAGATTAGTTGTGTGCACTGATGACCTGTATTATACTAGTCAAGAGCTTTTTCTGGAGACTGAACTCTTTCCTGAGAGAGGAATTCACGTTTCCTAACTTTAAGCACCGAAGTGACATAGCCAGCCAAGGCTTCTGAAATTCTGCATAGATTGAGGAGAGAGAAATGGTATCTATGGTCCTCTCAAGGGCCTTTTTCAAAGCACCTATGTTAATAACTTCAAGAAAAGATTTCTTGAAGTGCCCTCTCAAGAAGCCTATTTCTTTTCACATTTCTCAAACATGCAGGGAGCCTGGGAAGATCACAAACCTCAGTTAGGTGCTGAGCTTAGGCCATAGGAGTAGTTTGCTCTACAAGGGTACCTTGGCTGTGCATTGAGAATGTCGCATGACAGGGGAAAAAGTCATCCTCATTGTCTGTGAAGAGACAGAGTAGGTATTTCATGGTGCTGGCTGCAGCTTGGAAATGGGATGAGTCAACTTTCTCAGCTAAGGGTGAAAAATTTATTGCATCCGGAGAGAGAAAGACCCGAAAGAGCAAAACGAAGGTCTATATCTTCTTCTCAACCCTGTTTCTTTACTTGACAGCCTGAGAGAAGCCACAACATTAAGCTCTGTGATATGCTGAGAATCAAAACTGGTGAGGCTGAGATGCCTCCTCTTCCACTGCAAGCTGAAGACATTCCACTAATAGTTTTTTTGCAATATGCATTTACATTGAAGAAAAACAGTTATACTGGTTATATAGAATATGAATGCTCACCTTGGCTCACCTTGATCTAAATGGATATAACATGGAGTATGCAGTGATAGTGTTACAGTCACTGCACATACAGATGTCTATTCAAACAATTTAATGTCCAGAGGCCCTTAAAAATCAGTATTCATTTAAAATGTGCCTCACCGCAAATGCAATCTATGTGCAGTAGAAGGCATAACCTCTTGAAAGCTGGCAGAGGCTTTCAAATGTTGATGATCTTTGGAATATCTAGGAATGCTCCACAGACCACAGTTAAGATCCACTCATGTGGGGCTTAACCCTCTGCAATTCTATTTTTGCTGGAGAAAGGGGAAAAGGCATGAGTGTCATCTCTCTGCTACCTTCCTTTATGCTGGGCAAGAACTGTGCATTTCCAGAGAGTAAATGAATGTGGAAACCCTGTTTGAAATCATGCTTGCCCTGAATAGTGGAATGGTCCATACTTTCAGCAGGATTAAGATTTTACCTAGCAGGTTAGAAATTTGAAAAACAAGATTCCACTGTGGGACTCACTCTGGAAGGTGCTGAATTATCTCCTGCATGGGAGTACTAACTTTCATTTCCTGTTCAAGAGAGGTTTGGGTGTTGTGAGGTTTTTTTTGGTTTGGGATTGTTTCTTTTTAGTAGTAGGAAGAGTCTCTTCCAGCCTTTCTTTCTGAAGGGAAGGAGTGAGCAACATGTATCATCAACATGTAAGATCAAGAGCCTAGGAGCTGAAAGAAAGAATGGATTCTGCCCATCACTTGCTTCAAGCCATATTGGCTGAAAACCATTGGAGTTTGTATCTGATTACTATGTTTTTAGCTGTGCATCTTTTTCAACATACAGCTCGTTTTCTTGGGCTGTGTTCTGATTTCTAAAATCTGATATCCCTTCTAAGCACTTGTAGCAGAGATTTCAGGGGCGGGGGGGCGGTTGGTCAGATTTATGCCAACATCTTCTTTCTTCATATGCTAAAATGATGTAAAATAAAAACAAACACAGATTTGTTTTATACAAAAAGTTTAAGAATTTTTTAATGATGTTAAACCTGCAGTGTATAATTTAACCATGTTCTAGACACAAATAATAGAAATCTTCTAAAGTCTCTGCTTACAAACTTCTTTTAGAAGACATTTGCTGACTATACCTGACTTGTTTTTCCATGTCACTGCAAAGACAAAGCAAATGCTGATTAAAGCAATTAAAACTTTCCTTTGTTTGCAGAAAGAGATGTATTCAGATATGGCTTTTTTCTTTGTAGACATCTTAATAAGCACCAGCAGATTGAAATGAAATCTGTCATCAGATATATTTTCCCTTAGACTAACTGTCTACTTCACATACATATTAAGGAAGATTTGTTACCAAAGCTTCCTTATATGTTTTCTATTTGTTGTTGTAAAATGGTAAATGTTGAAATAACACTAGATCTATCAATCTGATAATATAATGCAATACATCTGACAACTGAAGAGAAGAAAAATGTAATGACTTATATAGTATCTGGAGTAGTGCTTTTTTTTGCTGTTATGGTTTTCTTCAAAAACACAACTGTGCTGTTTGGGTGTCTGCCACCATGGAGGGATATAAAGCATTATTGTGGATGGAGGATTCAGCTTTTGCAGAATATAAATTAACTGCCGTGTAAATATAAACATCAATTAAGTTCTGTCACTTGTTAAATATTTATTTACTAAAATGATTTAAGCAGAAAAGCTTGCTGAGGGGAAAATTGTCTGCTTCTATCTGTATACTGCTGGTACCTCTTAGGAGTCTGCTTTGTTTCTATTGTTTCTTTATTTATAATCTCCTATGTGTGGTTGCACAGGTTGCTATTTCAAGCAGCTGAAAATTTAAGGCGAATTTCTCACTGATGTTGAGCGGAATTAGGCATGTAACTCCCATTAACGCTAATGAGAATTAAGCAGATAAATACCTTCTTGCATTAGTGAATAAGTGGACTCGCATTTCCTAAGGTGACACAGACTTCATCTGTGCAGCCAGAACAGAGTTGTACACGACAAGATCAGAGCAGTGCCTAGATACAGAGCAGAAACAATAAAACATATGCAACACATTTAGCATTTTTATTCTGATTATCTCATTAGAATGAACTGAGCTAGGTTTACACAAATTCACAGGAAAATGTTAAGTTGTGAGAGTTTCCACTCTTGGCTAGAAAATATACCGAGAGATACCTATGACACTCAATAGTACCTCATTTCTTTCTCATATTAATAACATTATTTAAAATTGGGTTTCCTTGCACTTCTGTTGTCATAAAATAAGTACATCAGAATAAAGAGTAATAAAATAGATGTTACAGAATGAGTCATTTATACCACTGAAACATGCACATCATCATTTTTCTTTCCTGAAAGAATAATTCTGTTACCCTCACTTGTTCTTTGGCTCACTGTTCTTTATTTGGCTCAAGCAGATGAGAATTATTTCAGATAGATCCTAGATACTTTTAAGAAATGGCTATAAGAAAATCTTGCACAACAAATTAACCCTATTCTGGAAATCCAGATTGATTGGAAGCAAATGTGGTCTCACAATGAAACTTTCTGGTTTACAGTTTAACTTTATTTCATGGCAGGTTTAAAATACCAAATGCTTCCATCTGACCTATAAAATGGGTGAGATCAGTTACACAAACATAAGAAGACACTGAAAAGTTCAAAACAAGCATTAAAACTTTAAACTTCATGTGCAGAAAATGAGCTCTTTGGAGCCAGGTAGAAATTTAAAAGCAAATGAAATTTGTTAAGCCTTAATTGATTTCAAGACTAGTCATGTACCTGCTCCTAGACTTACTTTCAAGAAGGCTAGTCAGATCTTTTTAAGTTCAGCTGATCATGTCCACAGAGAAGCAAACCAGAAAGTATAAACCACACCAAATACCTTAAGTAGCCATCGTTAAAAGTCATTGCCATAAATACTCATTCCCAAAGGTTCTTTTTGCATCCCCATCTAAATTTTCAGTAATGATAGCAATCACACAAACCATTTCAAAATCCTAATCAAATGGTTTGTCAGTGCATTCATAATATGAAATGCTGATGCAGCACATTCTATGTAATTGAGATACACTTAAACTAGGAAGCCCACTTAATCAGGACGTCTCCCAGGGAACAATTTAAGTCCAATGATAGTTAATGGCAATGACTACTGCTTAATGGGGATGGTAATTCTGCTTAATTGAGATTTTTTCCAGTGATGTAGTAGTTCATAGCTGTACACTTTTAAATAACTGAGACTAATTTTGTTATGTTTTAAGTTTTACTAAATGTATTTTAGGTAAATGTGATGAACTGTATGGAATAAACAAACACTTGAAAAATGTTAGTTTCTGTAGCAAAGAAAGCCTGATATCATTAAAAAATCTATCTGGGGAAAAACATGCAAAGTGGAAGGAGATATACTAGAATATAGTTTAACGGAAAGCAGCAGGGTTAGAGGAAATGAGAAGTTTGGCCCATGGTGTTTTTCTCTGAAATTGCTAAAACAAGTAGTTTTAGTGGAAAAGGACTTCAAAATTCAGTCTGGAATGTAGGACAGGGTCTTCTGAACCTTCAAGCATCAAAAGATGGGTGCAGCAAAAAAATGGGGACCACAACGTAACAGGGGTGGAGAGCACCCACAGGGGTGGAGAGCAGCAGGTACTGCTGACACAGAAGTGGGATTGACAACATCGAGTGGTTTCGACATTGCTTAAAGGGAGACAATACAATGTAGGTGAGAAAAGGGTTCAAAACTTGCTCAGAACAAGTCACACCTTTAAGCAAAGGGAAGTAAAGTGAGATACAACGTGTGTCTCAGGCACTTAATCTACCAGCACCATGGAATTGTCAATGGACCATATATTTGGTGTGTATGATGGACTTCTTCATCTACAATACAAAGTAAGCACATTGTTGAAAAGGCAGGTCAAATTATTACCATTGTATAAACAGTTGAGGATTATAACTGTTAATGCCTGATGAGATTACTGTGCACCTGTGTTCAGGACACCAAAGCTTTCTGGTTTTGATATCCAGAGCAGTAGTTGGGATGGCCTGGGATGTGAGTCGGTGGATTTTTGCTGGAGGAGCTCAGCTGTACCACGCATTGATAAAACAGGGAAGTTGAGTGCAATGCTTATGTGAAGACACAGGCCATTATTATGCAAAGGAAAGTTTAGTAGGATATAATGTTGAAAGAGGGTTTCTCTTCTGTGGACCAGCTAGATGCC
Source organism: Dromaius novaehollandiae (assembly GCF_036370855.1). Taxonomy (NCBI): domain Eukaryota; kingdom Metazoa; phylum Chordata; class Aves; order Casuariiformes; family Dromaiidae; genus Dromaius; species Dromaius novaehollandiae. The sequence goes on from NC_088098.1 coordinate 175,638,542, forward strand.
AACATTGCAGGAGGAGTTAGTAATTTTGAAAAAAAGTGCTTTATCTACAGTGGATTCTGCTTGCAGAAGTAATATTGCACATCTAAGACCACCAGTGAGCATAATCATCAGCTTTAAATCTAACCTGCTTAATCCTTTTAAAAAAAACGTAAATAAATATAGTGCTTTTATGAGAGTAGGATTGTGTGGCTAAAGAAGTCGTAACGTTGCCACATTTCACATGTCTGCGTAGAGCTCTGCAAATGGTGCTCAATTCACATCTTCAGCACCCTTGGTTTGTATGTCTTCCCTTATAGCTCAGTCCTATGCTGAGACTGCTAGTCATGCCAAATTTAGTGTGGTGGTTTTATGATGTGCAGAATAAGAAAGAAACTTATTATGGTGTTTAAAAAAATAAATACAGGATCATGTTTTGCTTAAAATTACAATTCCTTCCACAATTTCCTATTTGATAGCTGCAGCACAAACTGTTAGAGGTGGAATTTAAAATATGACACTCTGTCAAGGCTACAAAAATCCTGAATAATCTGTAGCAAATCAACAACTTCCATATCATTGGCAAAGGAAGGTGGTTCAGACTTGTTGAACCCTAGTTATTATAGGCTTGAACAACTCCTGATATAGAAGAGAGATATGCATGATTATGCAGGCAAGCACAAGTTAAGTAAGGCTGACTCCTGCTCACTGCAAATCTAATTGACAATTTTGTTGCCCTTCTCTGGCTATTTAAGAAGAGTAGTGAGGTCAATGGTAATGACATGTCTCATGGTCGGAAAATGCCACCCACTTGGTTTCTTTTTACAAGGCATTGATTTCAAACTTTCTAAGCTCAGCTTTGTTACAAGGAATGATTTTAAGGAGCTTCATTGAGTGAATTCTCTGCTTGTGAAAGGTGACTGGCTGACAACCACAGAGACTGTTTTCACAGAGGAGGCGTTGTACCTTTGCATGCCTCCTTTCAGTATTGTGCTGGCAGTTCAGTGTCTGCTTCCTTATGTTTATCTGGGTACTTCAGCCTTGACCTTGTGGGGTCATTCTTAGGCTGAGAGTTTCTAAGCACTGACTATTTCTGGAGACTGACAAAAAGGGCCCCAATTAATGTCATTTGCCAAGATTGTTAACAGATTTTTCAACCTTGCTCATTTTTTAAGAAATAAGAATATAGTCTTCTTGTCATGAGTGTCATATCTGGATTAATAAAAAAAGGTAGAATAGAAACAGAATAGAAATGATGTAGTCAGATCTTCCATCTGTGTAAACAATTCTTAGAATAAATACACTTGAACAAATGAGTGTCCTTCTGCCCTACAAGCCAGGAAAGCTCCTTGAATTGATACAATATAAAATATTCTTCATTAAATAAGAAAGAGACTGAAACAGAAACAGTTTTTCTGATGCCAAAAAAAGACAAGCACCAACAAAATATGCCAGTTATTCTTCAGCCATTAATAAGACTTTCTAGAGAAAATTCATTAATTAATATCTGTATCCACTTAATAATATTTATAAGCAAGCAGTTTACCACCATATGTCTTCACAGCAATGGATTATTGTTAGTTTGCTGGAACTAGAGGCATGTTTAGGAGGGGCTTAAGTGTTTGCTGTCTGTGCTATATTTTGCTGCTACCAGACAGACATGAGGAAGATAAAAGGTAATAGTGTTAATTTCTACCTGATCAGAATACACTAATGAAACAGAATTAAACCTTGAAATTTCAGCCATCATTAACCCCCATAATAACTTTGGAGTCACTGACTATGGAGATGTGACAACCTCAGAGAGCTTCTCCCGCAGTAAGGTCAAACCGTGTTTGATTTCATGTACTGACACTTTGGATTCGGGTGGCACATAAATACTTGTGAAACTTATTAAGAACCTGTTTTTTTCCACCACTAGCTATTTACAACCACAAAGTGTAGTACTGACTTTTAAAGAGAATTAGACAGATTGTGAGCAGTGGTGATGAACTCTTTGTATTTCTTCTCAAAGTATACATGTTACAAACGTTTACCAGCACTGAACTGTTTCACTGAAGGTAGGGTTCGGCTCCAGACAGTACACATATGTTGCTGTGTGTAAAGACAGATGGTTCTGTGCAAGCAAAGTGTCTGCCAAAGCAATTGGTGGAGTCTAAAAAGCTACTCGTGACCAAAAGTAAGGGTTTTGGTTGACCAGATGCAAGAGGATCTTAGAGGATCTGAGGCTGTTACATTGGCTGTCATATGTGACACAGAACTTATGGAAATCATGTACCCTCCTGTAGTGTCAGCTGGACACCAGGAGGAAGAAGTTAAGTCATTTCAAGTAGTACTAGATATTTCTATTTAGGATCAAGCCATTTTAGGGAGACATGGCTATCTCTCTAGGCCCTTTTGAGTAGCTCTCCATAGCCTGCAACATGAATTCGGAGAACTCCCTCAAATACAGAGTTCCATTTAGACAGATAAATTCCTATGTCCACCATATGTAGCTAAATTCTACCTTAGGTGTCAAAAGTTTAAGTAGAAGTATCTAGACTTCATGGACTGGATCTTATTTTTATGCTCTATAAAGCAGTTTAGAATCATGCCTAAACCCAGCTGAGACAGCACTGGATAGACTGATGTGTGAGAGGGAAGAGGTGTCCAAGCCTCTCACCTTAGTTCCCTAGCTGTGTCATAAAGTAAGACCTCCATGCCTCCTAAGGACTCACAAAAGTGAGCATTTTACTTTCTGTTTACTCTCTGTACCACATCAAGTTACTGCATCTGCAGTCAGTTGAGGTACTCTAGGTACCACAAAAAATGATCCTGTTTTCATTTGGGCTGAACTCCTCTCCAGCAACATCTGCTCTCCCTATCTTATGAAAAGTTTAGAGAAGGTAGTAATAGTGTCCTCTTCTAACACCTTACAGCATTCATCAAAGATGTGGATGACTTGGATTCAAATCTTCCTCTGTCTGACTTCAGATAAGGAGCCTCAATCTTCTAGATGAGTGTGTGAAACACTGTCTGGGCCAGTGGAGCTAAAGAAGTTTACTACAAGTGGAATAACTTGATTAAGAGCTGCCTAGAATAATGCACAATGTAATACAGTGTAACCTGGGAAATGAGAGATTTGGATACACATTTCTACTGCAAATTCAGCAGAGCACAATCCCAGCTTGGGTCCAGGTCTCATCACCTCCTTCTGATGGTGTTTTACACTAGATCTAATCCTGTAAGATGAGTCTGAGTTGGGTGAGAAAGTCAGCAGGTCCCTTAGTTTTTTCACTCTGTCAAGTAGCTCAGTGACTTCAGCATCTGAGTAGTTATGTGTATGGCCAACAGTAAAAATTTAGGCATGATGGCAAATGCATATTTGGCATCTGGACAACCTGCTCTTGAACTGCTGGTGATCAACTTTGCTTCAGAGTTAGAAGCTCCATGGGGAAGTATAGATTTGTCCTCATCAAAGACTTCAGGTCCTTCTAAAATAAGCTGCCACCCAGGAAAGAATTGGAGGATCTACACTTCAGACTTAGTTACAAACCCTTGTATATGCTTTAAATAATCTGCCAAAGGTTGGAGGGAGATAAACCCAGATCTTTTAGCACTGGATTTGTTCCCTACTGAATCACTCCTTTTTGCTCTGTACTTTTTGGAGCATACTTGCAGCTACTAAGAAATTTATATTAATGAACATACTTGCAAGATTTCTTGAATAAAGAGCTTAACTTCACTTCTTGCCTTGAATAAAGGGAGGCACTTATCTGCACTGCCGTGCAGAAAGAACTGTGACTCAGAAGTTGGTAATTGTCTTTCTTGGATCACAATTTTGCTACAGGTTTTTACAGAGCTTACCTGCTTTCTCACCCAGCGAAATCCACCTATTAGTACTCTGGGAAGACAGTCGCTTCTCTACTCATTCCCTGTTTGTCCCCACTCTGTCCCCATAGTTATGGGAAAAGGAAAACAAGGGAGTTCTGAAGAGCCCCTAGAGTTCTACTGCACCTTAAATAACTACCCTGACAAGATAAAAAGGCACTCTGTCCATTTTATTCACTGTGCATTTCTGCTGCACTGGAAATCTATCTTTATACTAGCATTGCTAAAAAAAAAAAAAAAAAAGACAGAAACGACAGGTAAGGTTTTGTTTTTACTCTTAACATTGATGAAAATGCTCTCCTGTGGATATTGGACCCATTAACAAATATTTAATTGAAAGACAGCTCGGAATGTAGATATGCTCATAAGCACCTAGGAAAATTTAGGTGCCTCCCAGGTTATGCGCCATTATGTGTTATTTTATATCTGCAGCTCTGCCAACTTTTCTTGTACTTAAAACTCCAGCCCTGAGGTCATGTGAATATGCTCAGATTTCAATTTAAATAGAAAAAAGGAAGTTTCTAGTAACATAGCTGAGAGAAAAGGTTGAAAACAAGAACTTTAAAGACCAAAGACCAAAACAAAAAAATGAGAGAGAATTAAGATATGCATGTGTATGTGTACATGTGTGGGTACATTATGTACATATACATATATACACACACATACATATAATTTGGTTATTAAGTCGGTCTGGTCTTTTTCAAAGTCATATCTCATAACTTCTTAAAGTGTAGAATGGTAAATGTGTGACTATCAATTTTTGGCCCAGAGTCACATAGGTATATATACCTGCTTGATGAATGTACTTCAACACACGCAATAATTAATTATTACTTTAACAAAACTGAAAAAATCATTCTGCAAATATCATTTTCCCAACATAATAGAGAGATGTGGTTTTGGTTTTACTGATGTGAACATCAAAACCTATAGGATTGCCAGTATTATAAAAATAAGCTAGTTTAAAGTTTCATCTTTGGAATCTCTCAGAACCTCATCTAACTTCAGCATATAAAACCTAGGCTGTGCATTTACTAAAATGAAAAAATATATAGTCTACACACATTATTTTATTGTTTAAATGGTTCTCATTCATGTTTCATTTCAATAATATTTCCCCAGCTTGTAAAGCTTATGTTACATTGAGCTCCTCTTTAAATTCACAATGCATAAAACTGCCAGGTGGCCTAATAACAGAGTGCATTAACAGATTGAACTATAAATCAGATGGTTGTGTTCACATACTGTAAAAACACCACCATTTTCTTTCAGATCTGAGTTTGTACACAGATCCCTCAGAGAGTGTGATTGCTTTCAAACACTAAAAAAGCCCATATAGCTCAATTTTAAGATTAAGAATGATTTTATATTTCAAACATAAAAATGTTCTCTTTAATCCTACCAAAAATATGTACAAAATATGATCTAGTTTTTATGCTGTTGTATCAAATCTACAACATGATAGAAATGAAAGAAGAAGGACGGGGTTTGAATGAATGCTCAGGATCTGTTTTCACTGATGCCAGAGTAAGACTATGACTCTAAACTGAAAGTACAACTTGCAGCCTTTCTTACCACTGAAAAATACATGATGTGGAAGAATTGAACCCCCCAAAAGCATCACCAATGATCATAGGTTAGGACCATTCTAGTTAGGGGTGAATTATCTGGCTTCCTAAAATAACCTTTTCAGAGTGTTTCTTTTTGGTTTCCCTTACTAAAAATATTGGATTGATTTCCATAGGACTAGAAATAAGAGAAAGGAATTCCGAAATAGCATTCTTCTTATCTCCTGAGCATTTTGTTCTATTATTATACCAATAAGTGAGAAACACTATTTAATTCTGAAAAAGCTAAGATTTTAGAAACCTATAGGAATGGGAAGTGGTCATCATCTGCATATTTGTATAAACATGTATTTTCTAAACACATCTATATATTTTTTAAACTAGAAATGGTATTTTTCTGATGTTTCTGGAACAAGAAAAACAATGGATGAAATTCCAGCAGCTCATGTTCATAAGATCGTAGGATAATTCAGGTTGGAGGGTATCTCAGGAGGTCATTTAGTCCAATCTCCTGCTCAAAATAGGGTTAGCTGTTGTGAGATCAGGTCAGGTTACTCAGGTCTTTATGCAGTCCAAGTTGCTCCAAGACACTGGATACTTCTACCATCATGTATTTCTCAGCATTTATTATTATTACAACTATTATTATTATTATTACAATATATGCATGATTGATACTTTAGTGGCTAAAGGAATGAACTGGGATCATTCTACCTGCAAGACAAATAAATAAGACTGCAGAACCCCTGTATCAAGGAGCTTGCAATCTAAGAACAATAAATACATAAAAATAGCAATAGACACACAGTTCACATTTATATACCAAGCCAGGTGAGATACCTGTTTCAAGTGGAAATATTCAGAAAAATAAAGGAATCATAATCTCATTCAGTGAAATAAACTAATTTTTATCAAGTGAATGCAAACTATAAATCTATACCCCAGAGACACCCATCAAGCAGAAACTTTTGTCAGAAGTAGGGCACCAGAAAATAAATAACAGCTATTCAAATAGCGATGAAATAGAATAGCAGTGCAGGTTGTTAAGATAGAGTCTAAATTTTTCCAATAGGTACAAGGGCTATATCTTTCTATATATTTATACAAGATGTACCAAAGACTGGGTACAAATTAAAAAAAATAGCAATGCTGGTACTGTTTTACAGATCGTGGATGTGTGTGTGTCTGTGTGATCTTTGTGGGTCAAAGGCTGTGGATAAAAACACTCAGAAGATTAAAGAACAATTCCATTTTGAAAGTGCTAAATAGCTCAAGGCTAAGTTCCATGACTTTCAACATTACCCAAGAAGTCTAAGGATACCTACTGGTCTTTCAGAAGAGGGAATGGCATGAAAAATAAAGGATAATTTAAGACAATAAATTCTTCAAAAGTAGACCACCATTTTGGTCCACATTTTCAGAGTATCGAGTGCAATACGTTTCAACAGCCCCTGAAATGTTACCTCAACTTTTATTAAGTTTTCCAGAATATGTCATGCACGAAAGTATTTGCATCCCTCTTACACTTTTCACAATGTACACATGTTCATCACAATGCAAAAGGTGGAATTAGCCACAAAAATTAACATCATAAAACTACAACATTGAAAAGCCTTTGTTGGTGTTCCTTCTATTACAGGTTATTCTACCAAAAAAGGAATTTCATGCCTCTGAAAGTAGGCAAACAATCAAGGACGGGGGTTCATCTCTCTTAACTTTAGACACCTGAAAATTATTATGCATATTATCTCATGATAACTGCAATCAAACAACTTCTTAGTTCATTCCTGCACCTCAGTTCCCTGCTTATTCACATAACTCCTCCCTCCTTTTTTTAAAAAAAATCTAGTTCCCTACAAAACAAAAACAGGTGTGGTTCTGGTGATAGTTTGTGCCAGGGACCATCCCCAGAAGATGGCACGGGCAACACTGAACTAGCCTTGGCTCTTTCTGCCGTATGCAGTTCCAATACTCTTCTTCAAACGCTGTCATATGCCCTCCTGCCAGGCCTCGGGGCGTGAAATACGCCCTCAGTTTCGTACTATAAACACCATCATGGTAGCCTGCAACACAGGTTCCACATTATTTCAAACCCTTTGAAATAGATAAAATAATAATAACAGTAATAATCATATTTTAGGTTCACAGGAGCAACACACAAAGATTGAGTCACCCATTAGCAGGTTCAACGTATTGTGCATGGAGACGGCATGCTTTGGGTGAGCCTACCCTCGAGCAGCATGAAAGTATCTCTCTCGTATCCTTCGGCATGCATGAATACATTTAACAACAGGTTCCTCCGGAGTAGACATGGATGTTGTTAGAAGCAGATATGGCTCTGCTCTGAGTTAGTGACTCTGGCTTCCTTTATACTCGGTGGACCAAAAGCTGGCTCGTTTAGACTTAGACAATAAACTTGTAAATGCCTGAGATGGATGAGATAAATCCCATCATCGGTATGAATTATCACCATGTAAGGACCTTGTATGTGCATATAATAAACTGCGGAAATGAACAAATATATTTAAGATCAGAAAAATTACATCATTATTTAAAAGTTTAAAAATGGCTTAGGAGCAACAGATAGGGAATAAGAGACAAAGAAAAGCTAGAATTGCTGATCTGAGGACTGTTCCTGCAACAAAATGTTGATTTCTCATTCTCCAAACTCTGGAGCTTTATTTAATTTAGCAGTTCATCCAGTCCTGGTCTCCAGTGTCTTCCTCCACCTACTTAAGGGCTTTTTTCTACAAATATTATATTTTAAATAAGCATTTCCAAATCCACTGTGCTGGACCAGCTAATGCAAGCATAGTCTTGGGACAGTGCTTTGCCAGTCACAGAGCTTCCTTTCTCTGACAGTGAAAACAGCTAGGAAACTGGGGTGTATGTCTATACCATAGATAGGCTAACACAGTGCACTAAAGTAAAACCACTGTCATGAAAAAAATCTACTTTTGTCCAGCAGACGTGATCTTAAAAGGAGAACTAGCTGAAGCAATCTTATTGGGTGATCCTAATACAACTGCCAATCTGGGAAATTTGAGTCACTGTTTGTACAGCTACCCTGTAGATGCACATCTGCCTGCCAAAGGATTGCAATTTAAATGATTTTACCCTCACAAGGTCAATTGTGGTTACTTCTCGTGCTGGGACCCTGGAGCATGAGTTGGAACAGCACAAATGAATCAGGCCCATAATTTGCATGCTTCGGCTCTTTACCATCTGACTGTTACCACCTCTCCTTTAGTTTTTAAACTGAGAACACCCCAGTATAGCAGGAATCAAGGTAAAGAAATCCTGAAGTTAGAAGTGGATGTTAAAACTAATATGTGATAACTTCAGAGTGATACACTCACCCTGTTAGCGCTGTGTGTTTCCCCCCATTCTTACAGCTTTTCACACACCTGTAGCTTTTCACTATGATGTGGGAAAACTTTTAAGTTCAAAGGTATCTTAACAACTGCTTATATTTATAGTGACAAGAATTGCAAAGTGATGCCCTTTAGCCCTGCACACAAGAAATATAAATAATGATAATCATAAGAAAGCTTAGAACGAGGAAACACAAAGGAAAGGAGTTCAATTAATGCCTGCACTTTGCAATTGCTCAATCCTTTATAGAATTTTATTTCTTTATTTTAATTTGCATTCGTGTAGTAACAAAAGGTATTTATCTCAGCATACACACCTCAGGAAATTATCCATATTTATTCATAATCAAAATAAACAATATCCTTAGCATATACTACTGGGTAACCATGAAACTCATAAAAGCAACTAATGTCCATATCTTGTCTCAGGAGAAATATTTATTCTCTGATGCTGCTCTGTTCTTGGCTCATCTAACGTCTCCCTCTCAGTACCCAAAAGTCCCTGAACTTTTCTTTTGCTAGATATAAAGATAATTCCCCATTTCTCTCTCCAGAGTCTGCGCTAATTTGTTTTTTAAAAGCTAGGACTGGAAGGTCAGAGTGTGGTATGCCAAGCACAGTGAGCGTGAAGGGTAATCTGTGAAAACAGGTGAGTAAGGAGCCTCTTATCATGCCAAATATTGGCCCTTCTTTTAACCTCATTCCAGTCCTACCCTCTTGCAGTATTGTGCTGGAGAGCACAGGGGGCTCGTACGTGACGTACAAACACTCTCCTGCAAACGCACTGGGTCCTGTTCTGCACTTGAAGCAGGCTAACAATAGGCACACAAATTTTGGACAATTCCAGTCATAATGTGTGCTGTGAGTTCCTTTGGTCTCCTAAAAAGATAAAATGTCTATGCAGAAATTAGACAATGTAATGACATAAACACAAGCTGTCTATCAAAAAATTATGTTTGGAGCCTATTGCCTCTCTTCATGTTTTGCATTTCAGCACACAAGGTACAGAAATAACAGTGCAAGAGGAAAGCATGCTGAGATGGCTTCTGAAATATATTTTTGTTTCTTTTGCGTATTGTTTTCAACTAATGCATTTTTGATGTCTAACATTCAATGCAAGTATTTATTCAGCTTCATTTAATTTCTTATTAAGTTCCACTCTTTTGTCAATAGTGCATTTGGAGAGCACATTTTCAATGCTCTGCACAATAAGTTTCTTATTGCTGATGTCTTGACAGAAATTGGGATATTGATGCCAAATTGTGGGTATTGATCTGAATTTGTTTCTTCGCTGTACTGAGTGATACAAAGAGGCAGCACACAGGATACTGCTACTAGTGCTATGTCATGCCATCCTGGTCTGGGCCAGAATGAGACTTTTAGTTACTGAACCATAGATCCAATGACCTACAGCTAACCACAGATATTTTACTGGTAGTGGTGTTTCATGATTTACTGTCAAGAAGCAATGCAGAATTTTGCTTTGATTTCATAAAGAGATAATAGGCTACCAAAAACTTAGGAGAACACAAGAAACACTGGGATTTCAACAAAGGGGTCTGTGAGGGTATGACATTTTAGTTCCTTTCTGCTTCTAGACTTGCAAAGGTGTGTGTACCTGCAGCAAATCACAGTGATGAAAGTTGATGGAGCCTTTGTATACCAGCTTGCACCAAGAGTAATCAACAAGGCCATGATGCAACATGGGGCTTAGGATGTGTGAGTAAAAACTAGCACATGTAACAAGTGAAAATGAACAAAAAAATTTAACTGGGGAGAAACAAGAATTGTGATCTCTGGCTCCTAGAGTATGCGGGATAAAAAGTAATTGTTCATGGTGGCACTTTGCATTCATATAAGTCATCTAGGAAAACAATGGATGCTTTACAACAGCCAGACAGACTCCATGTGAACTACTCACACACGAGACCAGTTGTTTCTCAGACACTGGAGTAAGGAGCAATGTGGTCAAGTAGTGATAATGATAAAGGAAAAGAAGGGTTTTAAAAAAGTAATTTAAAGCAGTCATACAACCTACTGGATCCTCTGACCTCGGAAGACTTTCAGGTCAAACCTAGGAAGGAAGTTTGTCTCTCTCTCGATAATGGAGGAGTTAGAAGCAATCCAAACAAATCCAAATAAAGCTGCAATGGAAGTATCAAGAAGTGAGTTTTCTAGCAAGCACTGAGAGAAAATGAAAGCTAGACACTGCAGCAAGAGAAGCTGAGGCTAGCATCATTAGATAATGACCTTGTAAGACAAAATAAAATTAGATATTAATACTGTTAAAACATTAAAATCAACTTTTAGGAAAAAGAAAAAATATTAAAAAGCTATATATTCTACTGAAAACCAGCATGTCTGAGATCAGAAATGGTCTTCTTCAATCTGGCTGAAGTAGCTGAGGACCAGTGATAGGAGCAATAGGAGGGATTGAGAACAGGCATGGTCTAAATGTTGATCCTGATATCAATGTATTAGTAAGCAGGATGGGAGCAGGCTTTGCTTGGGAAAAAGTTGAAGAATGAGTAAAAAGCTCTAAAAGTCACAAGCCAGTAGAATCACAAAGAAACAAGTGATAAAAATGTGGGTAGATATCATCTACTATAGGCCTAATTAATAAAATATGAAATAATGACTAGTCACTAGACATATGGACAGTGATCTGTTTTGATCCCAAATTCCAGGAAAAAAAAAACCCTATCAAGCCATCACCCCACCTACCTAGCTGGTCATTGCAAAGAAATATTATTTTATAATTTCCTGAACAAGCTACCATCTCTGGAAGAAATATTACTAGCAAAAGAAATTAAAAAGTTTCAAGAGTGGCCAATGTACAACAGAACATTTTTTTCAATCTGAGAACATCGCCTCACACTGTCTCATTTTTCCCCTTGAGGTTTCCTGTTTGTGTGTTATGATGTATGTGTTGTTGTTGAGTGGATTGCGTACATTATGAGTTCTTTGAGACAGGAAAAACGGCATTCATCTATGTAAGTGTAAAAATTTACAATATAAACATGTACTCACTAATTTGTAGTCAATGAAGGGAAATATGCATGTTTAGGCAGAAAATTCTCTCATCTGAAAGCAGACATCTAAAATAGGTTGGATACATCGTGAGAATCATGTCCCAGCATAGTATCTTTGCTCTGATAATGAGTGAAAGGTGACCAAGTCAAACTTGCACAGCTAAATCTTAGGCACCTCAAGTAGAACAGATAAATCCCACTCCAGTCTCTGTTTTGTGTTTTTGTAGCACTAATGTGGTGCTACAGTTCCGGTCTTTGCTTAGGGCTTCTAGGCCTCCTGCAATACAATTAAATAAATACAATTCAACAAATAAATAAGTGATAAGATCAAAGCAATGAGCTAGGAAAGCACACTTTTCCAGAGAATTTTGAATGGACAGATAGAAACAAGAAGCAGTAATTGAGGCATGAAATGAAAAGTCATTGGATTCATCTTTCCTGTGTCTTTTTACCTCTGGGTGAGTCCCTTTCAGTAACCATTACTAAAACGTGCTTTTCATTCTGCCAGTTGGAACTTACCAAAAATACAACAGCATAATTCTCTGTGGTTTTCACTTGTGCTCTGAGAATTACAACAGGCATTGTTTTACAGGAGATTGGCTCTTTTTGGCACAGAAGTCCTTCTGAACCACACTGAGATACTGCGCCCTGCCTGATGCTCCACTGCAGTACCTGGTGGGATTAGAGTCTGGGACATTCTTAGCGATTAACCTTAAACAGACGAGAAGCTGGCATGGGTGGCTTTCTGTGCCACTGACAGGGAGCTCAAGCTTATTGGTTTGAGTTGCTTTTCTTTTCCAGTTGTGCATTTTGGGAATGCCTTCATCATTTTGGAGCAGTGCATTGTTAAGCTTTTTTCAGGGTCCACTGAGTTAGCTATATTTCGTTTACTCAGTAGCCTGTGTTCGCATAATTATTCTATACATTGACATATTAATAGTGGAATCTGTAATATTCTGCATGAAGCCTATTTTCTCATGGTTGAATAGAGATTTCAGACTATTATGAAAATGCCAAAATAATACTATAAATAAGCCTGACTGCATTATCTTTGATCTAGTGGAGGCTTATATATCAATTCCTACATCACCGCTTCAGCGTACCATCTTTCAAAAAGGGAGATACTAAACTGATGAGTATTCTGAATATTCCTAGGGACTGGTGTTACAGAAGAGAGAATGTCACAGGTTTTCTTTGTTAGCATTTCTTCTTTATCTCTAATAAACTCTGTTATGATGGCTGATAAATTAGCTTTAATATAAATGTCTGTAAGAGATTGCTGAATGCACCTTACCAACCATTATGACCCACATTCTATCATATCACCCTAAGTATTTCTTCCTTTGAAAAGCACTATGAAGTTGTAACAAAATACAGTCCTTTTTTGGAAGGTCAATGCAGTGGAAAGTCACTGGAGTCAGACTGCAATAGCTGCATAAGCCAACCTGGCTGGACTTGTTTTGTCTTAATGTTAATCAAATCTGTATCATCATATAAACTTTTGTGCTTGCTTAGCCTTGTTTTAAAAACAACACCTTATAGCGGTTGGGATCAAGTCCAATTTTACACAAAACTATATAAATATTACTTAGCATGAAGATGAAAAGTAGAATTGCACTTCTAACACTGAACATATTTATCCCAAAATATTGCTCAATAACATAACCACAACAGTAATCATTTTAATTAAAAATACCGTCTAATGCCTATGTGTTTTAGAATAAGCAAACCAGATCTCTGCCACAAATATATATGTATGCACAGAATAACAACCATCTTTAGAAAGAAGACAATAATGCTGTTATTGCTGGTTATCCATCAAATTTAACATGCAAAAATCACTAAATGTTTGGATTGGGAAAAAAGAGTAACATTTTATTTTAATGTATTTTTAAGAATTGCAGTATCTAAGATTTTTAAAAATATGTGTTGAGATTAAGAAACTCAATTCCAGCTAATCAGTTTGCGTTATGGACCACAGCCTGTTAAATCAGTTATTGTGTGTCAGGGTAGAAAAGAAAGACATTTGAAATCATTCCCCATATTAAAACAAAACAAAACAAAACAAAACTTTTAAATAAAGAACTTTTAAAATAAAGTGACCTTGGATTCTGAGACTGAACATGTTTTTATTGCCTTTGGGAAGGTACAGACATTAAGTATGCAGCTTAAGGTATCTAGGCTATAACCAAGTATGTTCTGTTAACATTATGGAATCCAGGTTATTTTTCTTTTTTCATATTATGTGGCGAGACATTCAGAAATGAAAGGGTGAAAATCACCTTTCTCCAATAAACTTCACATAAATTAGAAATTAGTTGTTAAAACAGTGTGCAGAGTGCATCACAGTGAAGTAGTTGGAATAGGAAAGAAAAGTAACCTTTAAGTGTCTTGTATCTCATGTTAATAATATTGAATTTAGTGAGTCCTTCCCAATGTTTTACTTGCAGAGCAAATATTTTCTCATTCAGTTATTGAACTTGTGCTGTGATGTCAGCTAACAGCACCTTCAATTCCTATAACTCATGAATAAAGATCACTAGAAAAGTGATGAACTACTACAAAGTTTTAAAACAGGGTAAGACAAATGAATTTTTACATGTAGGGCAGAGGTTATCTTCCAGGGTTTTTGAAGATAAGTAATGTGGATTTGATTTTGGTAGATATATTCACATAGAGTAATATCTGTCTAGAAAAGGTCCCATTTGATTTCAAGGAGGCAACCGGGCAAAATTCAGCTGACTTGGCCAGAGCACACTGGGGGACAGCTACTACTAAGAAAGGGAAAATGTTTGGGAGATATTCATTTCTGTTTTCATTTTTATGAAATCATTTTCATTTTCTATGCTTCATTTTCATTATGTTGATAACAATTAATAATAATTCAGAGTGAAATTTAAAGTCTTATTGGACTTGTCCTTAATCTGACATTTATAGTTTCAATAGCATTCAATTACACATTTTCCTTTCTGGAAGGATCTGAATGCTATGATCAATGCTTTTACCATTCTAGTTGCTATGAATATGATTCATAGAGATTTTTCTACTCTAACTTAGGCGTCTAATCGGTAGTAGCCTATTCTCTGGTAGCCTAGCTAATGCCATATGCTCTCCTTATGAAAGAAGGAAGAAGAATTTGGAAAGAAATAATAGTCACTTGCAGCGCACAATTCATCGGATTTAAGAAACCCGTTTGGATTAAAGTTTACCTTGGGAGGTGCCTAACTACTCCATTGACTGTAAAGGGAATCCTGAATGAGACTATGATACATGACATACTTCAGATTATATACGCTACTTAGTTGTCTAAAGTTAGATGCAACTAAAGTTAGTTACTCGAGTGTCACGAACAGCAGCAGCTATAGATTGTTTAGCTGATCTGCTGCATCTCTTGCTGTTTTCAGGTCAAATCGTCATGCAATCTAGCAGCTCCAGTAAAGTTAAAGACAGTTAATAAAACCCACAAAGTTGAAGACAGTTAAAAAAATTGAAGGGTAATGTCTGTCCAATGTTTCTATGGTCCTCCTAAATCAGACAGAGCCTTGGCCTGTCTTACCCCATATCCTGGTCCTGGCAGTACCTGGCAGCAGATGCATAAAGTGCATATCTACATATATACACTGAGGTTTCCCATCATCAGAGGAGACCAGTCCATGTGATCAACCACATTTTGTATCCCTGTTTTGTATTTAACAGCTCCTGTCAGACTTCTCTGTCAGATAGCTTCTTGTATTTATATTTTGCATGTCCATCCTTCAGTAATATACAACTATGTATTGTGAGGAAAAGAAAAAGTATCTTGCTTTTTTATTTTAAATAAACTATCTAATATTGATTTTGATGCTCCTGAGTTCCTTATCATGAAAAATAACAAAAAATATTGTTCCCTATTCACAAACATTCTCTATTCACTTTTCCACATCATGATTTCATATAGTCCTTCCTATTTACTCTCTGTGAAGTTGGAAAGACCTATATTTAATCTGTCTATGAACCATTTTGAACACTTTCTGCTTCTGAACATCTTTTAAAAAGAAGTTTCTTCATTAGTTATTTTGGCTAGAGAAGTTGTTCTTCTAAAAAAAAGACCCAAAGCCTTATTATGGATTTACCTTTCCCTTGCCGAAGTTTGTTCTTTTTTCTGTTTATGCATCTGGACATGATTTCCAAGTTTTGACAGATTTCTTTCTGTTTTTTTTTTTTTTGTTACTTCTAACAGCTTCTTTTAATTTGACATTTAATCAGAGTAAATCATTAATAAAGCTTTGTTCTATTTTTCTGGATCCTCTTAAAGATTTTTTGATGAGTATGATACATTTGTTCTCCAGTCTTGAAACAATAGTCATACCACCTGGCAGATTTTTACCCTTTTGGCTGTGCCTTTAAATCTCCTTTTCAAAAATTAACTCAGTTTTTGTATGGTTCTGCCTCGAAATTGGCCATTACAGTATTGGGTTATTTTTGGCTTTTTTATTCCTACAGAAATGCTGAATTTGAAGGTATTGTGGTCCCTGTTATAGGGAAACCCATTTTTCAAAAACTACTCTAAACTCTTTTTCTTTCCACCAATCTACATGTAGAAATCTACATATCTTAGCCAGTATTCTGTCCTCTGATGATGACAGTGCCCCGAATCTATGTTTTGTCTGCATATTGTTCTTTTTCCATCAGCCTCTGAAAACACAAAAAATAAAATGGTTTAGAAATTAGTTTAAAAGGTAATTTAAAAATGAGTACAAAAACCCAAGATCCTCACACTTAAAATAAGAAATTCCAGAATTGAGTGGGAGTTTCAGTTTCTCTTTTAAGCTTCAGATTTGCATTATTTTCCCAGTATTCCTCTTTCTATCACCTATCTGCTAAGCCAATTCAGATGCCTCCAGTATCAGTGAAGGGGTGTGTAAGGAATTTGTAACAAATGAATGCAGAAATATAGATAGTTAAGCCATCCCTCCTTTTATTTAGTAATATTATTTTACTTTGAGTCTTGCTGCCTTAGCACACTATGTTCTCTGGGGCTGGGGTACTCTCCTCTTTTATTTGTATTTATTTATTTATAGGCATTTTCATCACTGCAAGTGAAAGGAATGATTAGTGGGATTATTAAATTGGCAAATTGTATGACATATCTGTTAGAGATGGATGAAAGACATTATTATAATTTGGCATATGCAAGGAATGTGGTCCTTGCTTCTAAGTTCATGGGGTTTCTAGGACTGTTTCTCAAGCTCCATTGCTTCTGCTGACATTCGATCTTTTTAGTGCTCCCAATCTTTTGGCATCCAGTTTTGTGTATTAAAGAGGGACCACTGTCCAGAATGGGGATCATCTATTCTCTGCAAACCACTGCCTTAGCAATGTTTTGTGCAAAACATTGTCAAGCCTGTAAAGGGAAATCCTGCCTCACTTAACCTGCTGCAGCTCTGTAAAAGAGCTCTAAACCTGGGTTTCTCCAGGTCTGCAAGTATTTGAAAAACTACAGAGTTTTTCTAAGATCTGATCTGTCAAATTTTCATTTTTTAGGACTATTCAAATATAGGAATTGTAAAGGTTAAATATTAAAAGAAAAAAATCATAAAAAATTAAATATCCTGACTTTTTTCTTTTTGCTGGGTTATGTTACATATGTAGAATGACTACATGAATCAATGTCAGTTCTTTCTTTTCTTCCTTTTCTTCCTTTCTTGTTGTTTCTTTTGTGCTTCTCTAATTGTTCTCCTATTTTTTATGGTACACTGTCCTCAGGTCTTGGTATAATTAAATGTAACATGTCCAGTGTTAAAAAAGATCTGTTTAACAATGATTAGTCATTAATGCATGATATCACATTATTTCATTTAATGCTATGTATCCTAAGCTAATCATTTCTGGATTCAACCAGCTTTACCAAGAATTTGTCCAATTCTATACATCACAGCTCATGCTCTGTGTACGTTTTTCATTCTGGAGATGTCACAGCATAAAATCTGCTATTTACTCCCAGTCCTCATAGTCTTTTTCCAATCATTTACCAAAACTGCTTATTTTTTTCTTCCATGGCAAAGTCATTTGTTGCTATTTTGGACTTCCTTTAGTAGAGCAGTCATTTATTTAAAAGTATGGATAATTTTATCAATTAATATCAATTTCTTCAGGCAGGTTTTGTCCATTTACAGAAGAGGAAGTTTGGATGAACTGCTGCAGTAATGAAAGTATGTCTAGGAAAATATATTAAAAAGTTAGGCATGAGGGGGAGAGAAATTCTACACGCTAATTCACAAAACTAAAGTTTAGGAAACAAGAGTCTGGAATTTAACATAAAGGATAAATATCCAAGGGTCTTTATTAAAATGCACACAAAACCTAAACATTAGTTCTTCCTGGCTTTTGATGGATTAATGGTACAACATTAATACTTGGTATACTTTTTGTATAAAATAATGATACTTTAAAAATGCAGCTCTTTGGGATGAAGTGGCTTGTAGAAAGTCTAAAGATAGAGCAGCACAATGTAACAATGTGGTTTTGAAATCTTGAAGCATTAGTTAGCTTTCTTGAAATGTTTATAGGAAACATAGCCAACTAAGTGAGATCTCAGGATAGAAAGGTCAAGGAGCATGACTGACAGAATTCAAAGAGACGGATAAGTGGAACCCTTTAAATCTCAAAATTTAATACCTACAAAAAAAAATGCTGTAATTTAGTTGAGTATAAAGTGTGTCTCAAAGGCAGAAGCAAATAAAAATTTTGACCAAGATTTTTTTCTAATGAAAAATGCAATATAGACTATGCCAATACACTTTGTAAACTTTTTCTGCCTGAGAAAGCTTATGCTGAAATAAAGTCAAACTGGCATCACCAAAAAAACAAAAACAAAACAAAAAAGAGAAGTAGGTTTTTTTATTTCAAATTGCCTTCAAATTTCCTTTAAAAATCTCTTCCAAAACCATCTGAGTTCCGAGTAAAAATAGTATTTTCTCATTAAATATCTTTGTTTAAACTTTGTTTTAGAGAATTCCTAGTACTCTGAAATATCAGATATTTACAGGGGTCTAATCAGAAGTTTAGGATTCCCAGCACTCTTCGTGTTAAGCAGAAACAGTCCACAGATCTTATAACACCTTAAGAGAAATAACTCCCTAAGAGTGTTATAGCAAGCATATGTGCTGTAATTTGTTGAGTTAAAGTAGTGGTTTGAAACAAGGCACGTTCTCCCCAGCCTGAAGTTAGTCAAGATTGCCAAAGGAAGCAAAGAACAAAATAAGTCTGGAATAAACCTCAATCATTACACAACTACAGATCGTCTTCCAAAGCACGTGTATTGGCGGGGGGGAGGTGGTTGTGTTGTGTGCAGTGTGATCATCAGCATTTTACTGCTTAAGTATCAACTGTTCGGTATCAAAGGTCTCTTTACATTTTTCTATTCTTACTCAGCTTGACAAGCTAGTTATTCTGTAAATAATCTTTGTTATCTCTAGGACAGTTCAAGAAGTGAAATGTCTTGTTTTAGTGCATATAAGCTGTGCTTCAAGAAACACACACCCCTTTAAAACCTGAAGAAAAATACATATCTAGAGAAACTTTTATCTTGAGATAAGTCATACACTCTGCTTTTCCCCATACAATCAGAAACAGGGTCAAGCACAAATTATAGACCTTTAGCAATAGAGGAGGAGTGCCAGGAGCTGGAGACTTCTGAGGGGCCATGGGAATACAGTATTCTTCAGTATGAGGAATTATGAGCAAAACTGACTGTTTAATGTGTAACATGCTTGGGTTGCTTATTTGAGGAGATAACTACAGAGGAAATTTTATATTTTTGAGACTTTTTTTTTTTTTTTGCACTTTTAAAGAGTAGTTTGATGTGACAGAAGTGGAACAACTTTTCCATTCGGTGCTTCTACTTTATCAGCTTGACACTGACAACTATCTGTTTAAGCTACATGTAATTACAAAGGTTTATCCAGTTCCACAAACTCCCTTTCTGTATGACTTTTAATGGACTATATATCATGTTAGGATACATTTAACCAGAAATGTAATGTAACAGTAGCTTTTTATTGTGGTTTAGGTTAGAATAGATACTTTTTCAGTTTTAAGCAATATTTGCATCCCTCATAAATTGTCAGTGTTCCTGTATCATCATCACACAGTGATATCTAATCTATCTTCTGGTGCATAAAATTTCCACAAGATAACTGTTTCTTGACACTAATGACAATACAGCTCTGAAAAGAACCTAAGTATAGCATGAGCACGGCTCATGAACAGTACCCAGAAGTTAACTTTGCGTTTCAAAGGAAATATTTAAGCTAACTTTTGGGGCGTTACCAATTCAATGCCTGTATTGGTAGCATTATGTGTGAACAGATTAAACTAGGATATCATTTCTCAGAATACATATTATCAGATACTTGGTAATTTATTTATAAACAGTTCTAATTGATTTTTTTCCCCAGCAATGAGATGTAAGAGTGATACTCCAACATAGCTTGCATTTAATTTTTCAAATAACTTCAACTGATCTTATGTGATTCTTGTCTAGTATAATATTTCTCAATTACCACCAAGACATTTTTTCCACATAATGTCACAGACTTTGACACACATACCCCTGTGCTTATGAAAAATAATTAGTAGTTAATGAAAACAACTGGCTCATTATGGAAAAAGAAACTTCTATAAAAGGCATTTAGAGGCTGTAGCAGTATTTAAAAGTCTACTAAGTCAACCACAAAATCTCAGATTGGTTATGTTATATAATTTTTGAATCACAGGTAAGAGTATGTTTAAAAAAGCACAGTGGAGGTGTTTCAAATGCACTCCTATTGAAGCTCTTCAATAATGATTTAACATGTACTATAATAAAGCAGCTTGTATATGGATTTAATACATTTTATTTTACTGCACTCTATGTTATCTTAACCAATTTTCATTCTATTTTATCTCAAATGATGAAACGTATTCTGCCTGCAAGCATTAGGATAGCAGAAGCATTCCAGTGTTTCAAAGCAACCACTAAGGAGCTCTGGAAATATGTGCTTTCCTTGTTTCTAGTCAATAAACAATAACGATCTTTCATTGGCTAGATTACAGTGCATTGCAACAGTATAACTGGCTTGCGTTGCCAGCCTCATGCAGAGACCCTTGCCCCACTGAAGGCTAACAACATTACCTTAACCAGTTCTGCAAACTGTTTTCTCTCTCATTACCCGGATAAGAGATCTCTCCTCTGAAATGTGACCTCCTTCAGCATCACCTTCTCTCCCATTCTCATATCCAGCTATTGCTACCTGCAGGTGACAATTCCATGCAGCCTTCCCACAGAGGCACTTTTCATGCTTGACATTATTCCCTTTAGCCCAACTAATAACCTGATAT
This sequence comes from Dromaius novaehollandiae, assembly GCF_036370855.1. Classification (NCBI taxonomy): domain Eukaryota; kingdom Metazoa; phylum Chordata; class Aves; order Casuariiformes; family Dromaiidae; genus Dromaius; species Dromaius novaehollandiae. The sequence goes on from NC_088098.1 coordinate 175,659,725, forward strand.
TTCTTACCCGTGCAACACCAGGTTTCATTTTAAAATCTGCGTTATCATATCTGAGGTCCTCATCTTCTTTTCATCGCCCTCCTTTCTCTTTGAGTCACTCTGGATCGCTGCTTTCTGCTCCTCTCCTTTGGAGGCATTGGTCCATCTCATGTTTTCCCCTTACATAGATGAGCAGACTAAATGGCATAGCACCAGGGGTCTTTTTTGGGTAGTTTTACATCAGCTAACAGAGAAGATAATAGCATGTTTTAGAGATGTTCCAGCTGCCTTACACTATCTACCCTGAGTACTAATACCAGTTAGCCATAATAAACCAAAAATCATTAAAGTTTAATAAATCCTGCTTCTTAGCCTTTATTAAGCCCTATGCTGGTATCGTAATCTAGTAATCTTGTTTAAAGCTAACTCAAGTATTCCTACCTTTTACTTCAGTCACTTCTTGACTGAATATTAAAATATAAGTGCAGGCAATGTTTGCTTGTTTTAGTTTTATATTGCTCATAATTCATTTTGTTTGTCTGTTCCATTAAACTTTGTAGAGTATCTGTATACTTTTGCTTCTTTTTTCCACTGGCTAATACGTAATTTTCTTCCAGGTGTTAGTCAGTGGCAGCCAGGAAGCTCAGCAGAGATAAGGTTGTGCCCAAATAAATACCACAAAAACTCAGAAATTGCATTTATTCTTCTTCCTTGTTTCTTATGGACTGAAGGCAAGAGTACAGTATTTATGGTATGACCTGCAGCAATTCAAATAAATACTGTTTGCATGTGAAACCTGTCTTTATTTATAGCAAAACTGAAACCAGCTTTCTGTTCATTTTCTTCAATTTTAAAATCATGTCAGATGATTTCCCTCCTGGTCACATCTTGAGCTCTCCTTCAGACATTTTCAACAATTTACTACTAGAAACAGTCTGGTACTAACTGCCAAACTGGAAGCCCTCAAGTACATTTTAATGGTGTGTTATAGACATTAAATATGTAATCATTATATCAAGGGTTACATTTTATTTTTGCTTTATTGTTGGGCCCAAAATTAGGCTGGAAGAAGAGACTTGAATAATACAGTAAAATTTTCCAAAAGTTATATTCAGTAGTTGAACCATATGTGAGTTTCTACGTAGCTTGGCTGTTCTTCCTTCTTTCGCATGAATACTTACAGCCCACCAGGAATGAGAGCAGAAATGCCAACATACCATAAGTGCATCTGTCTTGATATTTTTCTTTTTTGGTCCAGATAGAATATAGACCCTCAAGATATCTTAAAAGAGTCTGTTCTATTAGGATTTCCAGGTCAGTATTTTGGACCCAATATATTCACATTAATATCCAAAAATGTATCTCTCCATGAGAACTGTTGAATTGCTTGAACACTTGAATTTCACTCATCGCTACATTAGGACTAGTTCATTGTGGCAGCACTTTTCAATATGTTTGCCCTCAGAATGGTTATTTGATTATGGGGTAGAGAAATCTACTCACCCAGGAAAAGGCTCATATAACATGAGGCACTGAGGATGAGGTGAAGCCATAGGAAGCATATAATATATTACAGATCTACTAGGAATATTTTACTTTGTTAGTAGTTGCCTTTACAGTTTCGGACAGGTTGCACTTACAAACCTTAAACCTGGAAATATTTCTGACAAACTGCTTCTCACACTATGCATTTCGATGTCCAGCTTAAGATAATATAATTTTTTAGCTTTTCTTTTTCCTTCACAGTGTCAAGAAATTGTGCCTGGGTGAGACACACCTGCCAAGTTCCCTCTAGCACATCTGACTGCACTTAAAAATTAATAAAGCCATACATGCAGTCATCAGTAATGCTGAGCAGGACTGACCACACTAACAGATGCTCTTCCTGGATAGCAGAAGGAAACTAAAATTCTACAGGGTTCATGCCAGGATGTGAACAAACTTTGGCCAACATAAATCTTCTGCAGTATATTTATTTTCTTATTCTTTCTACTTGCTGATATGTTGCTTGTTCCTAAAATAATATACTTGCTTTTCCCCCGGACTTAGTTTTCTCTGGGAGATATAATTCCATTGGAACAGGGTGGTCTTTCAACATAGGCCAAGCAGGCAGTTGCCTGTGGCAGGAGAAAAGGATTCATGCCTTTAGACGGTCTCATACCAGTAGGTTTATTTCCAAGCCCAGCCTGCACTCATGCGCCCAAACCCAGGCTCCTCATCTGCCTGTTTTCATGCCTTCCTCTGCTGCTGAACGGTGCCACGAGCACCATGGCTTCTTACAAATCCTTGCCATGGATTACCAAATGTGCCAAATGCTGAATCAATTCCTTACTTGACTGTGATCAAATTAAGTAAGAGAGAGGAAGAAGCTGGGAAAAAAGGAACAGAGAGGCTCATATAAGGGAAAAGATTATGGCTGCTATTCCTGGAAGTGGTAAATCATAAACTCATGCTCCAGTAAGACAGCATTCTCATCTCCTCTCAGTGTGAGCAGTATTTGAACCTACCGCTCACTTTTACATGGGAATTAGGTATTCAGCAATGTAGAAGAGGAGTTCAGATCTCACTTTTCAGCTTACTTGCTATGTAAATGAATGGGTAAGATTTCTGAAGGGGAAAACAGAGTGCAGGGAGTTAAAAAAAAGAACTAGACTGAGGAAATAGTCTTGATAGTGGTAAAGTCCCAAATTCTGGGCTCCACTTTCAGTGATGTTCATACATTTTACCCATAAGTCCAATGTAAATTGATACCTTAGTCTGGGAACCAGTATTCAAGACTTTCCACCATTCAGAAAAAGAGAGTCAAGCTGGTTTTTGATTATTCTCTGTCTCTACCAACATATTCAACATCTCTGAGATTATATTCTCTAAAATAAAGGCTTTATGGAAGTCCACTGAAATTGTAGAAAATTTCAAAATTAAAGTTTACTACTATGTGCACTATCCAGACCACACTGATATTTAAAATAGATTTTTATGTAATAATTGTTGTCATCATGACATCACAGAAAATCTAGAAGACTGCATTCCTCACAAGTAGCATTCACAATTTATTATGTTAAAGCAGAAAAATACTGGTCTCCTGGATATTATTAATAATTTATTGCAGTGGTGTCAGAAAGCTGCTTATCAACTTACAAAACACAGTAGGAGATAGGCTCTGCCCTGTAAGGTTTACAGTTTGAAAAAGATATGAGAAAGACAAGATTCCCTCAGAAATACAGTAGTAGGTACATACTACAGACTATTTTCCCTGCCTTCAATTCCTATTGTTATTTTGATTTATTTATTAGCAATTTTAGATTAGAAGAGTGACTGCCAGAAGCTTTCAAGCGACTCTTCAGGATTTTAGTTTATATAGGATAGTTTTCTCAGCTTTCGTACCCTTTTGGCTATTCTTGATTCTGGTAAGCATTACAGATATCTGTCAATTGAATTGACGGCATAAAAAGGATGTGTTTTACATGGAAGAAGAAGTTGAAGTAATATTAGAAAGAGACTAACTAGGAGTGGAAATAACTATCCAGGCAGATAGCAGCAGCAGATGGTGATTACTACAGGGAAATGGATGCAAGGATTCAGAAAATGAGTACTGTATTATGGCACTTTTAAAATCTGATGGCAGCACTAACTTCTTTCAGAAAACTGAAGTTGACCTGTATCTCAATGTTTTAACAGAGACAGAACGGCAAAATTGAAAACAGCAAAGAGTGCGCAGATAGCTGTATTCATAATCATCCTGAGATAACTGTATTCATCACACATGCTGAACCCAAAGACTTACTGGCAAAGAACAGCTGCAAAAAAAAGGGTGGCTCCCTGAGATTGTTTTAACATAATTCGATTTGGTCAAGAGCCTAAAAGAGAAAATTTGAATAGACATGTACTACTTTAACTCTGGTGATGGAAACTCAGCCTCAACAATTTAGGGACAAGAGCTGAAAAATATGGCATAAGAGTCCCCAGCTCCTGCTGTCTTTGGTTTGGGAGCACAGCTTGCTCTGCCACATTACGTCAGCTCAGGGGCTGATCCAGCTAGGAGCAACCTGAGGTGGCAGCAAGCATCACGACTGCGAGTGGCGTAAACCAGCAACCGTGCTGCTTCTTCCTCCTTCTGCCAGGACTCCCTCATCCTTCAGTTCGAGCAACAGAGAGCAAGAGTGGCAGAAGAGCTCCCACACCAACTCTAAATAGAGTAATCTCTATAGTTCTTTTGGATCAGAGTCAATGACTTTTTCAGAATAAGGCACGCCAGCTTTAAAAATAAATCTCACTAGAAAGTGGGTGAAGCTGGCCCTTCATCAACCTTTCCAAACAAGTGTGATGTATTAACTACCTTGTGCTCTTTTTCCTGCAGTTTACCCGGGGAAATAAAAATGTAACTAAAGCAATTGCACTTGTGCAAATCCTATGCTTTTTGTGGTTCAGAAAACATTTCCTAAACTTTACACTGAGTTTTCACAGGCCTGGTAGATACCTCAACCTAAAAAATGTTCCAAAGTGGTGATGCATTTGCTAGTGATTGCTTTGTCCATATTTAGGATGTGGCATGATTCATTCTGAATTGTGACCACTTAAAACATAAAATCTTCCTTACAAAAACAAAATAGAGATACCAAAAAAAAAAAAAAATTATTAAAACCTAAAAATCCAGCTCCGACTTTTAATTCTAATTGCAAAGTACTTAGACCCTTTATGTGATGGGCTTTGAAACTTCATCTTTCACTTAGTTTTACAAAATAGAAAACTATAGTTAAATTCAGCGATTTTACTTCCAACTCTGTATTCTTATACATTTTTAAAGAAGATAGTTATTCTTCATAAAGTGAGGAATTGCTTGTTTTATGTTACACTGAAATAATGTTCCATTCCCTGAAAAATCTAGTGCTTGTAGTCACCTGAGTTCAGCTTTGACTTTAATGCTCTTCCAGGTATACTAGCTTCACCTCACCTTCTCTGAGGTAGGAGTCATCTCATTGATTGTCTTCAGTAGAAGGAAATGGCTCATGCATCTTTTGTACATTATAACAAATGTCCTTTTGCATTATAATTGAATGGTGATTGTTGTGTTCAATCAATGAGAAAGGTTAAAGGAGCTTCTCTGCCAGCATTTTTAATGGAGAAGTCGATTAAGATTCAGTTTAATCATTCTGGCTGCTTCAGAATTAAAGCAACAAAGACCATCAATGGCACTATAATTACCAGTCTTTCTGTAAGTTTACACTGCTATTTATGCGGCCATAAATTTTGTTATAATGCACAATGTGACCAGGTTAACTTGCTTTGTTTATAATGCAAAATATTTCTCTTAATTGTATTGTGGATAAGAAATTGTTGTGATGAAGTATATATAATTCAGTGTAATAAAAAAGAAAAAAGAAGTAAAAACAACCCCTCTGTAGAGTCTGACTGAGGTGAATCAGCCTGATAGTTTGTGTTAAATAGTTTAAAGTCATGGCCTTAACCTTGGGACACTTGAGACATATTTTGCTTTATTGAACATGGAGACTAGCATCACTCCCAGGTGAGTAAAAAGGGTCAAATATATTATTCTAATCCCTGTTCCAAACAGAGAAAAGGTCATTACACAGTACCTATTGCGCGCTGCCACAGAGTAAAAAAAATCACTTTAGGGACATGGGTGCAAATCTATTTTAGACTTGGCCTTTAAAATGTTACAAAAATGAATGATTAAGTGGTTTTGAACAAGAAAAAAATTCTTGAAATTGATCTCATTTATTAATTAGTTTGAGCTGATAAAGGTCTTACTATAAATAGCTAGAAGACTAGAAGAAATTGCTCATTTCAGATGAGAATAAGCTATCAAATAAACTTGTTTTCTTGTAATATTAGTACCTGTAAGCATGGTTATCCATTTCATTTTCTACTGTTGAATGGAAGATGACAAGATATCTTGATTTATCCAGGATATTTAGATGAGCATGTCCTGCACTTCCAGCAAATTAGAGGCATAGGATATTTTTCTTTCTTTCTTTCTTTTCTTTTTTTTTTTTTTTTTTTTTTTTTTTTTTTTTTTGCCCTACAGGAATTTCTTCCTCTCAGAAGCTGAGGATTTCTTTTCTCCTCCATAAAGGACAAGTTTTGACAAAACTTCTTGCACTTAGAAACATACTTACTTCATTCAGAAGCACAATTCCTAGAGATGAGTCAGCATCAACAACAATCCCGCAGGCTGCAGAGGTGGGCAGAGGACAATATTTCTCCAAACTCTCATTTTCTTGAATATTCGACATCCCTCAGCCAACTAATCAGATTTGTATTTTGCTTTTGCTAGTAAAGGTGTCTATAATGTTCCATCAAGACCAGAAAGAGGGGTGCATGTTGAGCAGTCCAGGTGGCTGACTGGTGATGCGAGGTTCAGTCACAGGCCCAGGTTCAATGGTGAAGTTCAGAGAATTGAACTGCAGACTGCCTAAAATGAGAAAAATCCCTCCCTGTAATTTGACAGAATATTATTGTATTTTTTCTATTTTTCATATGTCTTTATTTCTATTGATAGCATATTTTATATCTTACAGTCGTGCATCTTACCCGAAGATGGACTGCATTGTCCCTGTAGGTTGCCGTTACCAGAGAACTTTTCATTCCCTTTCAACAGATCCTAAACTAATAGGAGAGGATTGTCCAACTAACAGCAGTTAATGGATGATAATTAAAATATCACAAAATACAAAAATTTTGTGAGTGTGTAACTCCTGAGCTTGCCACTTGCTACATAATTTATCCTTCATAGAAAGCTGGGTGTGAAGGTGTAATCTAAGGTACCAATACATACAAATCTGGACCTCCTACTGGCTATAAAACTACATGTGCATGGTAGTAAGATAACCTTGTTTAATGTATTTCTACATCAAGCTAGTTCTTTCAGTAGCAGGAAATTATGAAAACTGCTAAAGCAGACAATTTAAAAATGTAACTCTTAAAATCTGTCTCCAAAGAGGTAAAGACAAACATGTAAATCAGCTGTTTATGAAACATTTATGTTTGAATTTAAGAGATATCAGTATACAGTGAGCATCACTGATATTAAAGTCAGGAGCTTAATCCTCTAAAGAAAACAAAACACATACAGTGCGTAGGCAGCCTGGCATAGTTCCTTCAGATTTTATGCATGTGAGTTAGGGTGCGGAGGCTATACTTAATTTAAAAATAAGATTGACTAATCTATTTCAGTGCTTACTGCCTTGTAAGCAGAGAAGAGAGTAGCGTGCCAGAATGGAAATCATATGGGCCGGGAATTCCCCTTCTGTTGACCACAGAAGGTATAGGCATAATCCATCAAGAACAGAATGCATGCCATACTTTGTTCATTAGCATTTAAAGAGGCTGTTTGGCATCAGACAACAAATACAATTCTTGCAAGAACTTGGCAGCGGACTGTTTGTCAGTTAATGACAATCCACAGCTTTTTCAAGGAAATACTAAATGTTCCCAGGGCTATTTCTGAATTCTTTTCAGCATGAAGCTTCAAGTGAGAATAACACATTTGTATAATGGTGACCAACTTCCAAGAGAAAACATCAGTTCTGATCCTGAAATTGAAACAGATTTGTTGGCAACTCATCAACAAATTGGGATGGAATTATAGGCCGTGTGACAGCATATATCTTATCTTTACATTTATGCATTTCCTAAAATACACCAGTGTGTTTAGCATCTTCATAGGCTAAAGTCTGGAAAATGATGGGTCTTATTTAGTACTGGAATATTGATAAAGACAGTATGGTAAGATACAAAGAGGAAAGAAAATAAAAAGAAAGGTTTTCTAGCCTTAAGCTAGTTACAGGGGTTTAGGGGGTTAATTGCACTATTGTTATAAGCTTACTAAATTCCTTTCCCTTGCTGTGTCACAGTCTTCACCTGTGCTTAAATAAATTAAATATATATATTTCTGCGATAGGATCCAGTTCCAGTTGCAGACAGCTAAATTTAGGCTTATATATATGAGTCTCAATATAAGAGACATTGATGGGGACTCAGTAACCTAAGCAAAGGTATCTAGTACCATCTGAGATTCCCTAGGGCAGCTGAAACATCCACATGAGCCTGGCAATTATGACATAAGACCCCTAAGCAATTCACACCTGCTGGAATGACCAGGTGGAATAGATACCTTAGCATATTTTGAATGGTATTAGATACCTGTGTTAAGGCAACAGAATTGCAGCCTTAGTTTCTGAACTCTAATTTCAACCATTGAACATCCAATACAAGGAGTGGTGTTTAGAGAGCAGTTTAGCTGCCAAAACACAGGTATTGTCTTTAAGGAGGGCTGAATAGCTCTCTAGCCTTGCTTGACTATACTGGCTACATTTCTATCGACCATTACGAGAGCTTAGAGATCTAGCTCTTATATAGATGTCTACAGTCTAGAGTTAAATCCCATCCATCGTCTTCTGTAAAGAAGATAAAAATAGAAAACAAATGCCGATAACTTAAACACAACATTTATTCCTTGAAACCTTTTTCCTCTAAGCGATATGATTCTACAGATTCTCAAATATTCAGGAGTATGTCTCATTATTTATTTATTTTAATTTTGGTGACAACTCTCAGCAAGTCATATTTTTGTGTCATAGCTAGGAAAAAATTACTAAGCCCAGAGGTAGGTCTGATACATAGCTGTGATGCTGCAAAGTTTAGTGTTTTGTGAGTGGTGGGAAGAGCATTGTGACCTCCCATTGTGAAGGCAGGGACTATTTGCTACCTCAGGACAAAAATTTTGACTTTTAACATTGTATCCCACCATGCTTCAAGATATTGCTTCCTTTCTTCCTTCCTTTCTTTCTTTTTTTTTTTTTCCATCTTCCAGCCAGATTGCTATAGCTTCTCCTTGCACATTTGGCTTTCAGGCTAAAGATCAATTACTAGCAACAGTGAGCTTCAAGAAGCTTTTGAAAAATATTCCTGGCTGGACTGGGTGTACCAGCTGATGTGATTCCTCCTGATCAGTCCAAAAGCCTAAAGAGAATGGAATGATGAGGAAAAGATAAGTCCTTGAGGGACCCAGAAAGAGGTACTTTGTTTAAAGAACCACAGTTCCTATGGCAAGTAACTATTCTGTACTCTTCAAGGTGACTTCTGAATATTCCCAAGTGAAGAAATGTATCAAGCAGTAACATCAGCAAGAGGAATGACAGAGGAGTACTGACTAAGCTTGAATTGCACAGCTATACTGATAAAGTTGCGTATAGATGTTAAACTGAAAGTGTACTGTTGTCAGTCTTGCAGATTTCTCTGATGGAAACTTTCCAGGGAGACTATCAATAAATTACATTTACACACACTCTAGGATACTTTTATATTGCAACAGTCCTGGGAAGAAGTGTGGAGGTAAATGAGGTCTAGATCCAGCATCAGTAAAATCTTCTGCCACAAGCTTCATTTAATGTGGAAATGAATTAATAAATACACATTTGGATCCTATAACCCATGAACTTCATTACTAGAGAGGAAGGATAATATTTTACTAAAACTATTCTAGTTAATGTTCTCTCCTTCCAAATTTTGTGCAATGTAAGTATGGATTACTTAGAGTTTGTAAGGTATGTTGACAGTGCAAAATGAAAATCTGATTGTAGGAGGTATTAGCATAGCCATAGTAACTAATCTGCTTCCTGCAGAGAACAACAGTAGTGAAGACAAGGTAGCATTTTCATGTTGGAAGCTAGAATGCAGCTTACTAAAGATCATCATGATATACACCAATATTTAGATTGCCGGCACACCATAAATTAGTTTTCCATCTTTACCGATGATGTTAATTGTGCTAGTTAGTTTTAGCTAACACGTGCTACAATCACACCTTCATTTGCTATGGAGAGACACTCTATGGGGAACCTCACTGAGGAGAGCAGCAGCTGTAGGACAGGGTGCTCTGACTGAGAACACAGAATCCCCCTCAGCTCACACAATAAGACAACTGTGCCCCTACTGCATGGAAAGCGGTGTCAATACAACACCAAGACAGAAAGGAAGTCAAGCTGGAGAAAAAAATGAAGTAGAGATTGCTCAGCTAGGACTGGGAGGTTAAATGGAGGTTGACTGGAATAAGGCTTTAATCCTGGCTCCACGACAGACTTCCTTTGCTCTCTATTTAGTTTTGCTGTTGTCTCACAGAAATAACAGGTATTCCCTACTTCACATGGGTATAAGGAGGATATACATTTTAAAGATTGCAACTTAGAGTTGCAAGGCTGCAGACCACGTATGTCAAAAAAATAGAATACAAAGATAAGGCATGAGTCAGAGTCAAAGAAAAAGACATTTGAGATAAAGGACAAATCTATCCAAATGGATAGGAATGGTGGAATTCAGCTGTCTGAATCTTAAATTTCTGACTTAGTCCTAGCCTTTTTTTAGAGTATATGGAGAGCAATAGTCACTTTTCAGGCACAATTCATCTAACAGAATAAAGTGTCTCCTTTGCAATGAGACGAGTTCTGGTCTATTGCTCTCTACTGACTATAAAGAGCCTACAATCATTAGCTCAGATCTAGACATTTATGCTTAGATGAATTCAATCCCCAAACTATAGGAGGATATGGAGCCCAGTCTACATGCTGGAGTTGCCTCTCTGCAGCATTTTGCAATGCAGCATTTCTTGTAGGTCAGCTTTGTGAGTAATGTGAGCCCTAATAAGGCCTCATTGTTGAGCAGCAGTTTAAACTCTGGACTGTACAGTGCTGGATTTGAGCTGGATGCTCAAATACAGCTCAGATCAAAAGGGGTAGAACTTGGGAGAGGTATAACCTCTATATTCTTCCTTCCTAAGACAGGTGTCAGAAAAAATAGCACTGAGAAATTATTCTGTTATGGAATTAATAAAGTTCCAGATGTCTATATATGTCCTTGTTGGCCCCTGCCATTCACAATAAAATCATTATTTCATGTTAATAGGAGTCTGATCCTGCACACTTTGAAGTAAAAAAGAGTAGAAGTATATTATGCAGAATGATTGGCAATCATAGGCTGAGGTAGACTGATCATCCAATTAAATCATAGAATATTAAAAAGGTCAAAGTAATATAGAGCTAGTCTAATTAATAGACAATGAAATAAAATTCTGATTCTCACACTCTTGACTATAAGCCCAGTCCTGAAAACAAATGACCTACTTTATTTATGGAAGTAGTTCCATTGACTTCAGGGTACTTCATAAGGGCGCATGGATCCTTGCTAGCGGATTACTTTACAGGATCAGTGCCTAAGACTTTAGTTCCTTTATACTGTTCAGGTAGTTTTGCTAGAATTTTTAATTTTTTTTTATTCCTTATCTACATCTTACAAGAAGGCTCATATAATCCTTTTTGTCTTTCTGAACAGTAGATAAAGATTCAACCCTTTAAAACTTCATTAATACGTTGTCCTAATGATATCAAAGGTATAGTATAATTCAAACGTCAGTTCTATGCCTGTCTTCTGTGGTTTATGTGGATTTCTATTAATATTTAATTTGGTTCATTACCTTATTTATTGTGTGTTGGTTAAAGGAATTTGAAGATGGAGGTGCTGTGTTAACATAAAAGTCTCCTCACACTGAAACAAGAACCAAATACGATGCGTGCACAATGATGTTGGGACTTTGTTTATAATAAACATTTTAAATGACTGATTTTTTCTCATAAATACTCTAAGTAGGATGATCTATGAGATTTCTAATTTATTCTTGTTTAAAATTTAACCATGCTTTTTTAAAGCATATCAATTTTGTTAATACCATGTAATTAAAACATGTCAGTGCACAGCAAGTTTTAGTCTAAATTAATGACTATGAGAATTATTTTAATTAAATAACCAATTATAGAAAAATCGCAAGCATGAGAGCTGACATTTAAATGAATTTCATTTAAATTGCTTCTTAACATTGTCCCATCTAGGACACTAATGCAAAATGAACTATTGTATCAACATAGATTATCACTATTTTTGTATGCACATAATGTATTCATATTCAATCACTGGAACAGAGCTGAATATTTTGTATTGATCTGAAATGTCTATGAACAAAATACAACAGAATAAGCTGTAGTACAAACAAAAATACCTTGTAGTTCTGCCACATGGCACAGCTGCATTTCTCTTGCTTACATACACATATTTTAATATTTCAGTTCCTCCCCCACTAACAAATTTCATTTGCCATGTGGTGCAGGACGAATTTCTAAAATTGCTTGTAAATCAAGTGACTTTTTAAATTCTGGTGCTCTTCTCAGCATACATGAAAAATCATGATGGGCTATTCAGTTTTCATATGTCAGATTGCAGAAAAATAAGTTTTGTCTTCTCTTAGAAATATTTGCTAGAATATATATTGCTCACTTTTAACTGGAATGTAAGAATAGTTTAGTTAACTAAATTACTCTTCTGCAATGGACAAATCATTACTGCATTTGTCTAACAATCACATTCAATTTAGTCAGATGCATGGTGCAAACTGTGCCAGGAAACTCCTGAAGCTATTTTCAAAAGTGAATAACTGTATAATACATTTTAAAAAACTGTTCTTCTCCACTGTAGCTTTAAAGATGTTGCAGAAAAAGGGGGGAACAGTTCCTGCTTTTTTGTTCATTGATTAACCAGTAATGTTATGTATAAATAATGTATCTGACAGTATGGCAGCCCACTTGGGACATCGTGCCATTTACTACAAAATAGGATGCAACATGCAACTGAGCAGCAAGAACAAATTAAGCATCTTTCCTTGGTAACTTTAGCATTTTTATTAGGTGATAAACATCACAGTGAGAAAAAAAACAGATGTAGATTTTTCAACAATATTAACCTTAATATAAGCCTATCTATAGAGACAAAATAATATTTTACATTCCTAACATTTAACTATGTTAAAAATGCATTGTCCTGACCTCCTTGCATTTTGAGGGACTCCCATGGAAACCAGTTGATATACCCATGCTGTGAAAATAAGATTTTGTGTCAGAATACTGCAACTAAGTTCAGCAAAGTATTATGCATAATCCTATCTTTTTACCTTGTAACATGGAAACATCACTGCAATAGGTACTGTGTAGCAGTTGCAATGTTAATATAGGTGTGTTTTCAAAGGTGATTGTCCTTTTGAAGTGCCTGTATTCTAAATCTAGTGAAATGACTAGATGATAAATCCTCATTGAAGAGAACCTACAAATTTCACAGGATTTCTATGTTTAGGTTCAAAGATGTTTATGCAACCATTTTGCAGTAGAACAGTAAGTTCTTCTAAAAGCGATTAAAATCATTCTATTCTTCTAAAAGTTACCTAAATGTCAGCTCAAAGTATCTTGGGTCACCGACAATACTTTCAATGATATCAATGAGGTCCTTAAGCATAGCAGTAAGTAAAATAGAAATTATGAAAAAGAATTATTAGTTTAAAAAGTTAGAAAAATGTAAATAAACAGTAAAAGAAATTTATTACATCTAATCAAGAGTAGCTTCTTTTCTCTATATATTTACTAGATGATTTTTCATAAAATAAATATTCTTTCACACAAAAGTACCTATATGCCATGACTTTGACTGAAAAAGTAATAAAATTTATTGAAATAAAAATATTTTACAGTAGTTTTGTAATTATCACTAATAGAAACAGAATAAGGGTGTTTGTATCGATGGATCCTATGTAAAATATGTGTCCAAAGTAGTTTGGTAGTCAAACCTTAATAAAAATCCATATGAGCTGGTAGCCCAGCTCCCTTAGCCTGCCGTGGAATTTCCAATCACTGCATTAAATATTGTTAAATGGAACAATTAAGTATTATTCAATGTGATTCAATGCCATCCATCTTGAATTTGTAACTATCATCACTAAATCATGCAATTGCTAAATCAAAGTATTTGTGTATTGTGTATTGAGCTAAATACCCAATTTAGACTCTCTACTCATCCTTTTTACATAGTGCAGAAGCTGAAGCACTTTATTTCACGTCTACACAATAATTAATCTAATATCCCCTCATATTTAATAGTTACAATGGTTAATGTTTATACCTGAGGTAATTCCCATTGCACAGTGAAGAGGATTATCCACTTGATTAAAAATAAATCTTTTCACCCCTGCACTTGATTCTGTACCTCCCTAGGGAAGCTGACCATAATTTCTTTCTTGCTGTACCTCATTCTACAGATGATGAGCCCATTTTGCATGGCCAATACTGACTCTAACACTGCAGTTTAAACAGCACAGCAATTCATTCGGTTTCCCATCCCAGCTCCATCTGAAAACAAATGCCAGTTATTTATTCTGTACTTAGAGTTGTTGCCATTAAAACCCAACAGCTATGATACATTTCCCCACTTCACAGCCCATGAGATGACACAAATATTTCTCTCTCAGAACAATGCATGAGATCAACTGGGACTAACAGTGGTAATGGGAGTAGTGACAAATGCAAAATGGTTGCTAAAAGACTATCATTACGGTTTGTACTAGACCTTTCTTGAGAAGCTGGAACAGGAAGGTCCAAAAGGCAGGGCTTGAAGGGCCCCATGGCAAGAATGGGGTTGGCTATGAGGTCGATTTAGGTACCCAAAGGACATGAGCACCTAAACTGAGATTCAGCCAGTGTGCTCATCCAACTACATTCTGGGCTAAGTGTCTCTGTGAAACCTGATCCGAAAGCATCACAGGTGCCCTAAGCAGGTTAGGAAGTAATCACTAGTCTGCAAGCAAGCTCCTAAACTGCATCTAACTGGCATTATAAATTTTCAAATGTTTTGTAGCATCTGGCTGTAAATACTTAAATTTTTATTTTGTCAGATTACAAATGCCATGTCAAATGGACACGTATTTAAGGTGACTCAAAAGAAAGGCAGCTTCCTTCTCAACCCTGTGAGGTTCCCTATGAGTCATATATGTCTGCTTCAGAAACAATTGTATGTTTTGACTTTGATTCGTAACTCTCTTTTGCCTAACAGACCCAAGAGCTCTGGGGGAGTAAGCTGGATTGTAGTCAGGCTTGTATGTCATCAGCGAAGCTATTTTATCTCCAAATTTCCCACTGGAATGCCAAATGCTGCCCTTATTCGCACCTTCAGAACCCCACTGGAGACAAGGTGTCTACTTAATTGTAATAATTTGGCCTGAGAAAACTTTACTGTTTGCAGTGACTTTCAGATCCCAGTACAAGGTTTTCACATCCCTCAGTTAAAAAGAAAGATATTTTTGTGCCTAATCTGAGTAAAACTGATAAAAACTCACAGAGATAAAATAAATATAGAACTCTACCATGGAATTTTGCAGTGCTTCTTTCCAGAACTACAGCTTCCCCCTCACTGACAAAAACAGGCAGCTTTATCAGTCAGCTCAGGGTGATCATTTGGCACGTGCTGATTTATAAATCTTTACAATTTATGCTGGATTCAGGTAACCTTTCTAAAAATTCTGAAGAAAACTATGGATTGTACTGCTGCATTTGCATCCAGGAAATTATCTTTGCCCACCGAGAGAACAAATCTAAGTTTAATAACAGAAAAGAAAATAGTCATCATTTTCCATTCCAGTAGACTATCATGGTAACAAATTAGAATGGACTTTTTCTTGAATAAAGATGACCTCCTCAATTTTATTGTCCATCTCTGCTAGAAGTTCATAGATATGCCATGATGGATGCTATGTAAAAGTTCAAGAGAAACAGTACCAACAGCAGTAACTGCTGGATATGATTCTTCTACTTCATAGTTTAGACTACAATGGACAGAATTTAATGTATGTATGTACTTTTGCATAAGTGCCAGGAGGCAGATATATACTCACAATGATTTCAAAGAGAAAAGTTGATTACCTGCAGTCTAAAGGATGCAACAGCTGAACAGAGAGCACTAGTACTCAGGTTCTTCTTATGGAGAGAGAAGGGCAGTTTTGCCATCATATTTGAACTAGTCTATGAGGAAGAAAAACCTTGCTGTCTCCTGGTTTGTATTCAGAGAGCCTTACCTACATATTCACTGCTCATACATCCAGGCCTGGACTGTTGTAACTGTATCCAGAAAGCTACAAACACAGACTTTCCATCAGCCAAGGAGTACTTCCATAATTCCTGGATGAGCTGGAAAACAGATTCTAGAAAGGTAACCAAAACTAATACAGAGAACAAAAGGGATAATGGGAAACCTAAAAGACCCCTACTAAGTTCTCCCAGTGCTCTTGAAAAGGTGTATTTCATTTTAAAACTGAATTTGTCTACCTTCAGGTTCCAGATATTGAATCTTTTTCTTTTTCTTTTCCTGCTATAATAAGAATCCTCTCTACTCACTAAAGTCTTCTCACCTTACGAAGTACATGCCCATTATGATCATGCTTAGTATTAATCTTCTAGAGAAATAAAACAGCTTGAGCTCTTTAAGTTTACCACTGTTTAACTTCTCATTTTTGTAGCTCCCTTCAGATCTTCTCCCACATCATTAATTCTGCTATAAAGTATGACAGCAAAACTGGACAGAGTATTCCCCAATTACATTTTTTCTAATGCAGGAAAAAGACTGACACTTCCTTCTATGCATCCTCCTGCTGAAACATTGAGGGATTGTGCATATGCTCATCTAATTGCGCATAGCACCCTCTATCCCCCAGCTGGAAGCCACTGTCTCTTCTTCCTGAAGCATGGCTGCTCACCATTCATGCATCATCCTGCTTTGTTGCAAAGTAGAGCAAAATAAGTTCAGTTAGGCAGTCAGTTAGTGTCCTCTGGTCCAGCTAAAACGACCACTTCAACTGTTCCAACAAGGCTGCAGACAAACGTATAAGCGCCCTCTGGATTAGCTCTTAGATAAACTATCGCACTGGAAGGCAATGATTGGTTGGTTATCCTCTTTAATCCCTAAATCTTTTTTTCAGTAACAGAGCACAATTTGTTTTCATTTTAGCGTGACCTTTCTTCCCTGTTTCTAGATAGCGTAAGTTGGCATTTGACTCTACTAGACAGATTTTGCTCTATAGGAAATGATTCATATACTAAATAATTTTAGGGTGGTGCTTATTTCATTGCTATAAATTTCCTATAGACTAGTACAGTCCATAGGAAAAGCATATGACAGAAGTTTGGGTCTGTATAAGTGTAGTAGAAAACATATACCTTTTTATTGTTCCTGTCTCAGTAAATGATTAATTATTATTTATTGATTTATTATTATTTTATTACTTCCCCTTACTTATTAGATGTTGAAAGGAAGACAAAAAAAGAATGCTTCCATGAAGAGCTTAAACAACCAGAGAGCTTGATCAACTTATTTGTTCATGCGAAACAAGGGTATTTGCCTAGCAACTTAAACACTCCTTTTGATCCTAAATGAAGAGAAGAGAAAATAAAGATATATCAGGAAAAGGATATGTTATAAAAACATGACTGTAGCCTAAATTCATTTCAGTTAACCATGGATACCCAACATGTAGATAAATAGAAAGAAGTAGGCACTTCCAGGTGGCAATCTGAATAATAATCTAGATGGGCTGAATTGCCCTCTGGATTATGCCTCTCATTTTGTATTTAGGCTACCAGTAGCCTCCAGTTAGTCTTATCAGATGAAACATGCTTGCACTTTTAAATGGCCTTTGTTGTTGTTGTTGTTAAATTAAAGCACTTAGAAAGCACACACAAATACATTTTAGCAACAACTTAGGAAAACTTTAAAAGAAATTTTATTAATAATCCTGGAACAATCCTGTATGGTTAAGGTTATGCAGTCCCTGACAGCAATAAATGAAGTGCCCACAATTTCCACAAGAAGCTATTAGCTTCCACTAGCAATGATTTTTGACATTCAAAATACTTGCTATGGATGCAGAAAAATAAAGCAGGGTTGCATTTCTTCCCATTGGTAATAAACTATTCCATAAATAAACATTTGCTCTGTTTTCTTCTTAGCAAAATTAACTTTACTGCTTAGATAGATTTTCCAATACATAGGTCAATCTGTCCTAACCTTTTTTGGAGGAAAATGAGAAATGTTTCCTATGAACAAGACAAGACATACTGTGTCTAATCGCACTGTTTGCAAACACCAAATAGAAGCAGACTCAAGAACTGCAATATAAAGCTATCAATTAATTTTGTTGTAACTGTATGCACCTGTGAACAACTGCTTAATTAAAGAGGCAAACAGAAATCTCTCACAATAATGCTTCAAATTACTTGCATTTATGTGACTCAATTAGTTGGAGTGGATAAATACAATTGGAAAGCTGCCATGTGGACTTCTGGAAATAAAGAAAAGATAGAACTGAAGAGATACAAAACCAAATGGGAGGACACAGGCAGATAAATACAGATAATTCTCAGAGGTTCATAGGCCTATACAAACAGACAAGATAAAAGAAAGGGATTCCGTGTAAATATGTATAAATATCTCATGTACTGTCGGAGTTCTGCTTTCACAGATAGCAAGATTAAGGGGATTGTTTGGTTTGGGCAGCATACTCAGAGGGCTCAGATTTCCTTTAATTTTGCTATCAGATATATTCATCCAGTTGCCTTTGCTTTTAGGGAGTGAAAGGTATCTGCTGTTATTTTAGTCATAATAGGGGGTCTTGCCTGCCCTCCAGCTGCTACTCCAGAAAGGCGTGGGTCTCTGACATATCTGCCTGCCTAAATGTCTCAGATACCCTGGGGATGTCTGTAACGTTTTTCTAGTTTGGATCAGAGTGCACTTCTGAAGCAAATCTCACAGTGGTCCCTGTCACTGTGCTGTGGTTCCCACCATGGAGCAGAACCAGAGCATGCGAAGCGGACTATTTTGGGATGAAACTGAACTGGAAGAAGCACTCCAGGAGCCCCGTGAATGGGCATTCATTCTACAGGACTGGACTAGAATTAGGCCAAAGTGAAAAAACCTGGAGATGTCTGTGGTGTGAACATCGGGTCCTAAGCACTATTTCTCTTAACAGAGCACTGATTTTGGTTTCCACTACCTCCTAATGTAGACAGACATAGCCTAAGGCATTCAAAATGACACCAGACAGCAGGCAGCGAAGTTGCCATGTTTAGTCACCTGAATTCCTTCTTCTATTTTCATGTGTGTGTTTCAGGATATGATTTAGCCCTATACTTGTCAAAATCCATTGCTGAAAATGACTTATTCTCATCTTTATGCACAGTTCTATGTTCTTCAGCAATATTTGAGGAAAGCCTGCTGTCAGCAATGGGACATTTTCCTAATACAGAATGATTGACATTGTGGGATCAGTTAAACAAGTCAGACTGTCCCTACCGAGAGGTTTCATCTAGAAGTGGCAAAGGGGACAGGAAAGGGAATAGACTACACTTAAAAATACTTTCAAGTGCAGGATCCAAAATGTATTTTAGGTATTAACATGACTTTTGTTTTCTAAACACAACTGCTAATTGCTTTTATATGATTTTAAAATAACCGTGTTTCCTGAACTAACCTTCCCATACATAGTCTTACTTAAAGAGTGCTTGAATATATTCAGTTTCGTATGTGGGTCAATGAATTGCATAGGTACAGAGTAACAGAGTAGTGGAATCTTCTTGCAGGTAGAGAAAGGGAGCAAATGGCCAGGGGCAGAGGGAGGGCAACAGGACCTTCCTGATTACAAAGAAGCAAAAAGATTTTTCTCTGTGGAAATAATAATCATTAAGCCAGCTACCATTTTCAGACTTACTTACATTTGACAAAGGCATCAGCCGTTTCTCCTTCTCACTGAAACACTTGCTAGCAGAGAGGTTTATATCTTTTTCAATATTCAAATACATACAAAAGCTTCTCTTGTAATAATTTAGAGAAGTTACCACTGAACTAAATTGCATTAAGACACAGTTTTTCATGGGTTTAGAAATAATATGTCTTCATTTGAGGTAGAAGGATGATCTCTTTTTGGTGTTCCATTACCTCATTTTTACTATATTGGCATATTAAAAATGTGTATTTGATTTTCTTTACTTTCGATTTTCCTCACTTTCTTGTTTCTCATTTTTTTGTAACTGAAGCCTGCAGACCTCAAGTTTACTCATAATAACTGCTTTGTTTTTACTTTAATTCTATATATTCTGCCTAGAACGAGGTCATAAAATATGCTCAGCTAGCCCCACTGTTATGTCCCTTCCCCAAAGAGCAAAATCATGCAAGTAAAGGCACAGGATACGAATAGATTTGTTACCCAACCCAATCTGGCTATAAAATCTACCTGTGACCTAGAGGACAAAACTCCTCACACTTCTAATTGAAGGCAACTACCCAGCTGACAGGCAAATATGCTTTTGAGGGTTCTTTTGCTGCTGTGATGATAGCATCTTGAGATTGTTCCCAGATGGAGGGGAGGGAGGTAGAAGTGAAAGTCAGCGTGTGTGACAGTTGTTCATCTATCTTGGAAACACTGAGGACCTTGCAAATATGAATTAAATTAGGCTGTGCTTTCATGAACACTTTAATCTAACTTAAGTATGAAATGCTGCTAAAGGAGATGATCCCTCCATCCTTCCCACCCTGGCTGTCCCCAGCTTTTCCCTTGTGCCAGCACTTGAGATCACATGGCTACCTTGTAAGCTAGATCAGGGAACTGATCCAACAACCAGCCACCCAAATATTAACACTTTTTTAGTCTGGTCAGTTCTGTTTGTGTAAATGTTAATGCCAGAAAAGGGGGTGGGGGGTGGAACATGCAGGCAGAGGAAGGATTAAGGGAACCACCTCTTTCGGTAGGAGCTTGGGCTTAGATCACCTCAGAGCCATTGGGAAACCACAACCTTAGTCACCCACGGGGCTGTGAATGCAGCCCTGCCTTAACAGGACTGAGAGCTAGAGCTGTATTTCATGCACTGCAGAGGTGTGGCCCTGTGATAATATGGAGCAAAGTTGCCACTTTCAACACTTGCTGCAGTTCTAAGACTGATCAAACTGCTGCACAAACTGCATTGCAATATCAAAGACATATTGCGATAGTACTGAGCATTTTGAACAAGAGAGAACAATCCTATTCTAAACGATTAAATCTGGAAAAATCCCATGGCTTTCTTTTTCTCCTTTTTTCAGGCTTCATAGTTATTAAATGAGCTGAAAGTTGCTTCTGCCCAAGATTATTTTGATCATTACTGATCTAATTAATCAATGCTTGTTTAATAAGACAATCCAAAAATAAGGGAGATATTTCTAATCAAAATCATGTAGTCATAGAAATGGTGAAGTACAGTTTCCTAACTAGTGATAGGTGGTACATGCCTGTTTTTTTCATCTCCATGCTATGTGTGGGCTCCACATTGGTAATAAATATAGGAGGGCTCCCAGATCAAAAAACTTGGCAACTTTGAAATGTTCCCTTCTGCCTTCCAGCATGACATACATTACCTTGAGCTTGCTCCTCCTGATCAATGTCACTATGAAGATACAATCTGTGTACTATTTGTACAACTGGCACCCAGACTGATGCAAGGCATAATGGAGTTGTATAGTCTTGGCACAGTAACCCATGGAGTCCCATAACTTATCATTGAGACAACAAGTACATTTTGAATTGAACAAAGTTCAGGAAGAATTTTGAACTTGTAGTACTACAATCTTTTGTGATGTCTCTTGTGCTTTCTAGAGTGAACCCTGAGGACTGAAACCATACTACATTACTTCCCTTGTTTTCTTCCAGCATGTCTTTGGCACAATTCCAGTGACTGAGCTGCTATAGAAATACTGATGAGTGCTATGAGGAATGTGTCCTTAGGGTGAAGGCTGTGCCTTCAAAACTGTGAAGTTTTGAAGTTAATAGTTCTTTTTTTTTCTTTTTTCCCCTGTTTTATCACTATCCAGTTCATATTTGAAACCACCAAGGTCGTATCAGAAGCTGAAAGCAGGAGGGACTGCACTGACCTAGAATGGAGTTCTTTTGACCGAATACAGATGCTGATCATGTAGATGGGAACGACATGTGAGTTTCTAGGCCGCAATTCGTCTCATACTAAAACAGAAGTCTACAACAGGTCAGGTGAATGGTAGACTAGAAATACATATTTCTCTGCATTGGCTGTAAAGAATGATTAGCTAGGAAGCAGGTGACCACACCACAGAGACCTAAAGTTAGGTGACAGAAATCCCAACACTGACTTCAGAATTAGATCTTAACTATCTTTATCATCCTCATCATGGTAATCTCTACCAAAACAAAAGGTGATAGACAAACCTTTAGTGTTCAAGTTTGAACTTCAGATTTGCATGGGATTTTGCCCATGGTATATAAATCTACCATTTAGAATCTACCAATTAGAATTTTCACAAGAACTTTTCACATACTATCTCTAATTATCAGTTTAACTAATATTCTCACTCTTCTGTCCAAAGAGCAATCTAAAAGGCACAGTTATACTAGGGACAGAGACATGCAAAAGTAATAAATGGATGAAAAATACCTCTGCTAAATTTCCTCTCAAGTGCTAAGTAAAGATTACAGTTTGAGTAGATTTGGCAAAAGAAAATTTTCTTACTTAAAGCAATTAATTGAACTGCAATACCAAATTCTTTTCAAGAATATTTTGATTCCTTTTTAAAAAATATTACTTCAACCTAAGTTTGGAAATTGAAAATGAGTTTTGAATGGCAAAATACTGTTTGTAAATGTTTTCAGAATGTTTTTGTGCCACAAAGGCATTTTGCCATTATTTTCCCTGATTTCTTTATCTGAATAAAAAGGAAGAAAAAAACTTTGATGCATTGTCATGCTGTGATGGGATATGTTTTTTGAAGTCTTTCCTTGCCTTATTGGTCTTTATTATTTAAATGCCTGGTTTAAATTTATATGATGAATTGAAGTGTGGGGGGTGTACCCATATTAACCGTAATCCAGCCAGCACTTTGGAGTTTGCTGCTACCCATACTACTTTTGATTTGTGTGGCAAATCTCCAGGTTTGAAGTTTCATTGGAAGTGCCTGAAATCGGAGTAGGATGAGCGTTGTTATTTTCATTGTTTGGAAAACAAAAATGTACCTCTGATAATTTTTGTCTTTGATTACTGCTTCTTCAAAGGATTTAAAACAGAATGAAAGCCTTTGAAAATTTTAGAGATGAAGAGACATGAGAGTTATTCTGTATGCACCAGATAAACAGATGTCTTAGCTTTCAAACTAAACCCAGAAAATATAATCACAAGCTTCATCAGAAACAGATAACAATCTAGGTGCACAGTACTTTACATTTTACTAATGTGCAATGGGAGAAATAATAATACTACTTCCTTCACTTGTCTAAATATTTGTTTCAGACTAACAGCTCAAAAAACATGTTGGTAATAGCAAACAAAATATGATAAATTCCTTTGAGGGGAAAATATTCTGAGCATAATGTCATTATAAGCACAAGTAAACACACTTTGAAATGTATTTGCAAATAAGTAAGACACTCATAACACTGAAGGTCTTAAATTGTGAATTCCCAAATTAATAGGTATCAGATGTCATGAGTGCTTTTCATCCTGCATTAGAGTCACACTCAAAAGTCCCTATAAACTTAAGTCGGAGTTGTAGTCATCCAAAGGATGACTGCATGTCAGGGCCCATTCTTAATATGTGGAAAAATACCTGTCTGGAAATATGTAAAACGGTTCAGAAATAGATGATGATGTGCGTTACTAGGCCAGCCTCTGCAAAGTAACTTCCAGGAAACCCTAAAATATTGGCAGCTTTAAATCACCCATAAAAGAATCATCTATGAACAAAATGTGGGTTTTCATGTTTTCCCGTTGGGTCCAGATACTTAGATGTTAAACTAGTATGTGCACCTGAGCTAGATATATTGGGCTGGGTGAGGAAAGCCATAGGAAACTTGCCTAAGTGGAGCAGAGAAAAACCTGAAGGAATTCAAATTCAGTTTACAGTTTCCTTAGGTTGCACTAAAAGGAGTAAGGTGTAATTCCAAAACAAGTTCAAATGCACCACCTCAACAGTTTATGAAATGACATGCTCCCCCACTAGAAAATCAGTTGGTTCTGTGAAATGGAGGCAAGAAAAGTATGGCCAAAATGCAGCACTGTAGATATTCAGAATAAAACTGAGTCTGAAAAAAGAAAGTTAGGAAAGAGAAATCTCATTCATTTTCACTGCAGAAAACAGTAAGTAAAATAGTGTTCACAGAAAACAGAAGAAATAATATCAAAGAAAAGAACTTTCTTCAAAGGGAATAGGAGGGAAGACAAAGGCCCAGTTCAAAGAAGAGGCAAGTGGAAGGGGAAAGTCATGATGAAAATTAGGAGAAAAGTAAATCTCAAGCCTTAAGTAACATGAAAGATAAATATGGATGAACAAGGTGTAATGAGACATTTGAATGGTACCTACAACAGTTGTCTTACTGGGCTTTGAGATTCAGATGTTGCTGTTAAAGTGCAAAGTTCAGTTGAGCTGGACTTTAATATTAATGTTGAGATTTAAATTTAGAAGTAGCTCGTATTTGGAAAGGCATTACATAGAAAATTAATCAGAAAGCACATTTGAAGGCTATATATGCAGAAGTAACGCTATCACCAGGGTAACTTTCAGGTTCTCGTTGGTAGCTAACGAGGATTCTTGTTCTGGAAGGCAGCCTGGACCTGGAACACATTGTAAGAGATGGAGAGATAAGGAGATTCAGGAAAAATTTAAACATTTTTGAGCATTCAAACCTGTTTGGTTTGGATCATTTTTTTGGTTAAAGGAGAGGAGGCAGCGCGTTATATTCAAAGCCATAGTCTTCTTATGATCACTTCATTGTGCAGCCACACTTCCAATCATGTTGGCACTCATGGCTTATGTCTGCACCACTACATAAGATACCTTGGGACTGATGCCTGAGTACCAGCCCAAATGGCATGAACTGATTCGCCACCACATTGCTTTGGGCTAGCTTCACTAACACTCCTCTACAGCTCAGATGTATCTCTTCCCAGATGGGGTCCCTGTGGCTCTTAAACATCATTCTCTGTGTGTGTGTGTGCGCGCGCGTGTATTTTCAGTTCAACGGTCTGAAATGATGTGAGGACTTGTGTTGCCACCTACCAGATTAGTGGCTTTGTAACACAAAACTGAGGGGAAGTGCTGTAGTCCTGAGGGTAGTGAGGGTGCTTAAGGATGAAAAGCCTGTTGGGTCAGTGCTGGAGGACTGCGGAGGGAGAAGGGATCAAACCTTGTGTGGTTTGGACCTTCAGCCTTGGGTGGATTAGCCTTAGACCTGTGCCCAGGCTTTGTCTTTGACAGAGCCAGTTGGAGCAGTGCAAAAGGGCAAGGTAAGTAAGAGTTAACTAGTGTGACTGCTTGAGTGTTCAGCTCATTCCTTGCATCTTTTGTTCACTGGTAAATAAACAAAACAGGTGGTTCTGTAATCAGCAGATAATCAGTAATCAATAGATGAAGCAAACAAACAGACCTCTAGGCCTGATTCTGACTTTGATTTATAATGATGTAAATTAAGCAAATTCTAGTTATATGCATATCACTGGTGAAAAACAGCTGTTATGAATTAGACCCAGAGACTCTGTGGATACTACATTTTGTCTGCTGTCATGTCTCAGTGTATTTAAGAACTATTTAATTCATAAAATACATAAATCAGATATTTAAGCATCCAAATGACATTGGCTGTAGGTACGAAACTTAATGTTAAAAGTCCAGTTTATGCTACTCTCCATGCTCTCTCTTCTGTTTATACTCCTCTTTTTTTTTTCGGTGTTAGAGTTCTCTAATTTCCTCCTGCCTCCCTGCAGATCTTGCTGTCTGGTTCCCTTTGACACTGGCTTGGTCCAGTGTCAGCTGAATATAAAGCTGAATTCTTAAGGGAGATCTTTCCAGTTCTGGCAACTCTAGAATAGCTAAACTTCATTTCAAGACCAGTTTGTTTTGTTTGTTTAGGTTTTTTGCAAGCAATTCTCTAGCTTCCACACGGAGAGAGGAATGGTAGCAAATAACTATGCATATAAATTCCTATTTATCGAAAATGAAACTATTATAGCAACATAAAAATCAATGTTTGTCCAATTATTTTCTGTAGGCAGTACAGTAGATTGCAGCATAGTTTCTCATTAGATTAAATCAAAACTGTTCTTAAATACCATTTTACCAGCTGTTACTGAATAAAGGGTGAAACAAACAGTTTGTAGTATCAAATATGTAGCTTTTTGGCATACGTCTTTGCCAACTTTACAACAGCTGTGTATAATGTTTAAAGGAAACAAATGCTGTCCATGGTTATTCTTCAGTTTTATTGAAATCGATCTTTTTTTTCCCCCCACATTAGCATCCTATATTGCTAGCATAAAATGAAGCCATTGTCAGGAAAAATGCATCAGAAATCATAAACTAATTCCTACATTTTCTTTCCTTCGATTATTAACAAAACTAGGTGAAAATATTCTTAGCAAATATGCAATCAGTCATGCTTCTTAAATAATCACTTAGGAGGACAGCTTTAATTTTAATTGTTTTTTTTTTCTTCTTTTTCATAGATAGAGATACAATATAGTCTGCATGAAGAGTGCCAGTGCATATTACATGTTGGGCCTGTAGGTGGGAGACTTACTTATTCAAAAGTCTGTGGAGCTTCGGCCCTCTTGAGTTTCTGGATGCTGTGACTCCCAAAACTAATCTCAGCCTTTTCGGTGTAATTTATATTTGATCTCTGATTTCATAGGGGCGCTTTTGTGAGCCACGAGGAGTGGAAGCAGCCCAAGCTGCTGCCAAATGACAATGTGGCTGTTGTCTGCTTCAGCCTAGCAGGCAATATAAACGCAAGGCCACAGGAGGGGCAGCCCAACAGCATGAGCAAATCTCAGCCACCAGACAAACTGCAGATTGTCTTCTAACCCTAGATCTAAACATTGATTCTTGCTGGTGCTTTCCCTAACCATTTTCGCCTTTCTGCCTTGCTTTCCTGTTTGTAAAGTAGGGATAATAATAATAAAAATATTTAGGTTCTTCAGGAGCTGTTTTTTTCACTAATGGATGTAAAGCAATAGAATGCTATTATTAGACAATGTGGGAGTTGAGGAGAAGAGACTTGGAAAAAAGATGAAGAAAAGTAAAAGGTTTGGGAACAAGGAAAGAGAGATCGGTAAAGTGGGGAGGGTAGGGAGAAACCCAAAGAAAGCAGAGAACAGAGGGTGAAGAAGGCACAAGAAAAGCAGGGCCCACAGCAACAGAGGAAGTGCATGTGCCAGAGGAAGAACGTCAGGCAAAAATATTCTGCTTGCTAAAGAAACGAGCAGATTTGAAGAGCAAAGAGGAAGCCAGAAAGAAAAATGAAAGAAATTGAAGAAAATGATACAGAGCAGAATGGAATGGTCTCCACACAATGAAATGAATGAAAAGAAGAAAGAGGACAGTAGTTTATGAACTATTCCACTTTTGATGGCAACCGGAATCAGAAATTGCCTTGCGATCAGCTTAGTTGTGTTTCATGTCACAGAGACCACTCACTGTCTGCTGAGGCTGTGGTGAAATCTTGTCCTAGCTGAAGCCAGAGGTAAAATTCTTATTACTTTCAGTGAACCTATGATTTTGCCCTGTGAATTCAAGAATTCTCGTAGGAAAACCAGCTGCCTGAAATAAGAGAAATGAATTTAGGCATTCAATAAGGAGAGGTAGGTATCTGAATATTCATGAAAAAAATATAGAACTTGGCAACAACATAAGGAGCACAATAAATAAAAGTTCAGTACAAACCTCAAAATCAGTCTTGATAGGAAAGTATTATTATTTTAAAATTAAAATCATTTACATAATACCATATATTTAGGCAGAATTCTATAAAAATAAGTAAGACAAGTTCCCTGCCCTGGAGAGATTTCATTCTTAATAAGGCATGACAAACACATACAAGGCAAGTTAGAACAGGTAGAAGGTAGGAAAATAGAAAAGCAAGATATTTAAAAACGAAAAAGGTATAGGTGGCAGAAAGCACAAAATAACAAGCTGACGGTATAATTTAGTAATCATGTTAAGTTACAGGCAAAATCACTTCTGATCTTTGTACAGAAAAAACTTGCATGTTACACAAATTTCAAGTACTTGTCTGTCATTTGAACTACCTCGTTAATAAGAAATTTAATTTTTTACCAGCCCATCTAAGATTACAAAATATTTCAAGATGACCTCTTTTATTTCCCTCTTGGCAGCTTGTAAACTGTCCTCAAAGCTTACAACAAGAGCTGATCCTCATCCAAACAAAATAAGTATTCCATCCTCAGCAGCAGTTTTCTTTGTAGGTACCAAATATTTGTATGTGTTTTTAATTTCTCAAATGTTTTTCTTTTCTGAGCATTGAATTCTTTCAAAAAAATAGATCAATGGAAAGATTTAAAAAATATAAACATACCTCTTCATTAATACAAAGGCAACCAGAAAGGACTCCTGTCTGCTGCCCACCAAAGATAAACAGAGTCCTAACCTGGTTAACCTGGAAGTTTGATGATTTCTGTAAGTAATGTCAATACAGATTCATGACCAACATTTTTCAAATCCCAAAGTAGCTATTCTCTACATTGTACTCTCTAAGTATTTTAAATCTGTGCATTCTACAGAATTAATCAGAAAAAATTTGGAAAGACAGGCAGAGAGTGAGGGCTTTGTTGGCTGAACTGGTTCTGGAGGACCTGAAGGTAGGCTATACAGCGATTGGTCATTTCGGGAGAAATTTTGCCTGGGTTGTTGCTTGCTCTTAATGATAGCTACAGCATGATCCTGAAATTTGGAAAATGGCCCCCACACAATTCATGTCACAGGCATCTGTCTAATCCCCACTAAGACTGCCTGAGGATCTCTCTTCCTGACCTGGAAGGCAATGGGGCGTCAGAGGGAGGGGACCGACAGAGCAAGTTAAACAGCTTGAAAATTACATATATGGAGAAGAAGGAAACTTGAAAGCTGCCAAGTCTTTGGATGCTATACAGCTTTCTCTGAACTTAAAGCTTTATGATGTGGATTTAATCCAGGCAAGAGGTAGGCTGAAAGTTCAGAAGGAAGACAGAGTTTAATCTAATGAATGGCTGAACCTTCGGAGTGGAAGGTGGGTGAAATCGTTACATACTGGGGAGGCATTTTTTAATAAAATACTTTGAATTAATATTACTTGCAGACCAGCTGGATAAAAAGTCTCTCTTCCTGGACTTTGTGTCTTGGTATAGGTGATAATTCATGTATCTGTACACGTGAGCCACATGCTTCCTGTATTACACCAAATTATTTTAAAGTTTTCTGCATATAATGTAAGAAGATAGACTTTTTCAAAGGTTAACTCCAGTATCTTCAAGCATTGGCCCAATATTTGGTATACACACAGCATCCTTAAAAAATCAGTACACATTTAAAAAAATTCACTGCACATTCATGCTTCATGGAATTTTTTTTAAAACCTCACTTGATGCCTCAGGATCCTTCCCTTGCACTAAATCATCTGCAAATTTAAATCTCACCTTCACAGCTACTGGATTTTTGGTGATTATATTGCCATTTTAGCTTATAAGTCTCTAGAACCATATCACATCGGGAAATTGTTTTACAGCTGCAGTCTAGATATGGTCCTTACACTGAATTGATTTATATTTTTGTAGTAGATGAGGGATAAAAGAAAGTAATAACAACAACGATGAGATTTTGAAGAGGTAAAGAACATACAGTGTAAGCTAAAAAACAAAAATACAAATATTTATTTTCGGAACATTGTGGGGACAATATGTATTTGGAGGTCTCTTTGAAGTTGGTTTGGAAAAGGATTTCCAAACAGCTTTCCCATTTAGAGTCTAATGACAAAAAACCTAAAATAGAAAAGTGATTAAATAGGTCCTCCATCTCAAAAAAGCTTTTTATCTTCGCATTTATCTTCCCAAAGGTAAAACTGTTTGATGTGTACGGCCAAAAGTAATGTTACACTCATCCTCCAATCAATATATCCTTACCTGTACTATTTCAAATTGAGTCTCCTTTATCCTCTCATCTGTCTATCTCTCTGAGTCTGATCCCTATGCTTGTGATACCTTTCCTATTCCTTTGTGCATTAATGTTAGCAATATCAAAGCAGTAGTGTCATGAAAATAAAGAATTGCAAAGTTAAGGAAGTAGTTTATAATTAAATAAACATTTTCCACTGCATCTCCTGCAGGTAAGGTAGCCTTAGGCAGAATGTTCATGGTCTGTAGTTGCAAGTACAATTTGCCATTATATTTCTAACAGTGCAGTATTTTCCTTATTGGTTTGTTCAAGGTAAGTGATTAATGCTGTGGGCTTACAATGTATTTAACATTTTGAACAGTGGGATAAAAGCATAACAGATAACTTGCAAAAAAAGATCTTCATACATGCTTTATAGTACTATGCTTGTGTACATTGCAGCCCTTACTTAAGCATAATTGATGCCATAACTCTGCAGCAATAACATTTCTCTTTTGCCCGGTTATTCAGCCTTGCAAAAATCTGTGCTGTCACAGCAGAGGAATCTGACTCTGAGATGAAGCTTCCTTTTTCTTTTCCTTTTCATTTCAATACTGTCTTTGAGAGCAACTTTTTAGCTTGCATTCTAATTAGACACTCCCAAAGATCAAGAATTAGAGAGCTAGCTTCATCTTTAAACAGCTGGGTTCCCAGCTGGGTTTGTGTAATGACTTCACTAATTTCCTTTCTTTTAATGTGTTTGTTTTCTATTGGTTAGATGCATTGTTTGGAGTTAGAGTTCCTTTGCAAACAGTACTGCTTCCGCTGTTTTAGTTATCCTGGAGTAGGTTCTATAGCTCTGATTTACGAGCTAACCTATTTTATCCAAGCCTGCTTTATTATAATCGGTAATGGTTTTAGAGGCTTTCTAGTTTTTCAGCTGCTGTTTAGTTTTCAGGGATTTTAAAGCATTCTTCCAAGATATCATTATAAGTTAGCAGAATGCTTTCATATGTAATAAAATACCTCTCAGGTTATTTTCTGGGAACTTTAACACCCTCATTAGTAACTTTCTGTGTGTGGCTTGACAATCTTACATATTCGTTGTTCACAAATCCTAACATTTGATGTAGGGGATTTTGCTGGAGTTTAGGGTTGAAAAAACATGATGGTTTAAACTTTGGGGGAAAGTAGCACTGTAAAAAATGTAAGATTTTCAGATTTTCATTAAAATTGTATGGTCCGATTGTGAGGCACATGCTGCACTCCGTGCCAGAACTGACTACTTTTTATATTTTGCTATTAATTAATCCTAAGTGATGCCGTAAGTTTGCAATGATAACCTTTTTCAATTGTTTGCTATTTATTTTGTCTTGAAAAAGCCTGTCAAGGCAGAGAAATCTGTTTCTGGAAAGAAGCTTCCATTTTCTTTTTCGCAGCACAGGGGTCTCCAGTTCTGACATGCTTTGAAATGCTCTCCAGTTTCATTTTTTCCCCCATATTAATTAAACTTGCTATTCCCATTTCACAGAAAGGGAAACTGAAAGAGAGCAAAAAACCCCCCGTTTTGCTAAATAAATAGCAAAACTCTGCTTGCCCTTATTCTTAATTTTTTTCTTTAGTACTTTGTTTAATTTGCCCCTTCTTTTCTAAGATTCGTTGCAAACTTCATGTGAGGTTTTGGCTAAGTGCACATATTTTCCTTTGAAGTAATTTGCACTACTAAGTCTCGAGCAGAACCATACTTTTCCCTGAAGTCAGAGAAGACAAAGGAAAAGAAAGAATTTCAGAGACCAGCTGACATTTTTAAAGCCATAGCCAAAACAGCAGGTCTGCAGCGCCTTTCTGAAAGAAGCACCACGTGATGATAATATGCCGAAGCAGGATTACAGCCCTTTCATTCAAGGGTGTCCTTCATTTCTGTGCAAGACCACACCAGCATCTATGAGCCTCTTAACACTACAGCCAAAGTCAGACAACTGTGGAAGAAGATTTACTTAAATATTTTCAAGGTGAAAACTGTTCACGCTGCATTTTGGAGGCAAGTTCAGACATTTTTCTTTTTTGTCCCTACCAGCTCGTTGCAGCCAGCGCTAAACTTAAACTGCCTTTCAGCTGCCCTTGTTTTTTTTTTTTGTTTTTTTTTTTTCATCTTACCTATTCCCCCATATGCCAACACTCTGCTTTCAATTTTGATCTGTGGAAGGTAGATTTTACCTGAAGAAGTAATTTTTGACTGGACACAAGGCAAAGCTGGGGAGAGTCCCAAGACAAATAAAAAACCCCTGTCATCGTTTTGTGGAACTCGCACAAAGGCCAGATTTTGAATTGCCTTCATTTAAACTCTGTGGATCATGAGCCTACAGAATCTCACGTGTCACTCGGGAAACTTGACTGATTTCTCATAGCTGCTATTTATATAATAACTGTACTGTAAAGTTTTTAGAGAACCCTCATGACAATACACTCTGCTATCAGATAAGTTTATCTGGAGATTATCAAAAACTCAAGAGTAAAATCACTGAGATCCTTAATGTACTGTACAGCCGAATCTGTGAAACACAGAAACGTTTTTTCTTCCATATAAATCATTTTTTTATGTTTGGAGTGCTACGTAATCAAAGTGGCCACTGTAAAACACAAAATTCTCCCGTGAGACATTAACGTTCTGCTTATAATTTATTTTTGTCAAAGATACACAGTAGTAATTTGCCTATTCTCAGAAAACAAGTGTTCACATTTAGGGTGGGGCTCTTTTGTTTTGCTTCTTTCCAGCCAAAAACACAGCTTGTAAAGTGATAGTGCAGGGTAAGGCCAGCAGCTGCAAACATTTATTCACACAGCTACGTGCAGTTTTTGGTTACCTGCTTTATGGACTAGCCGGGCTGTGGGCTGCCTCTGCTCGGAGACACTGTGGATCTGCCCGGGCTGATTAGCTCAGGCACAAATGCAGACACGGATATACTGCTACCGAAGCCAGCTTAGGTCCAAAACCAGTAAAGCAGCTCTCATTTGGCACAGAGTCCAAGTTAACAAACTCCGGTGATTTAAGCTGGTCCTGTGCTGGCTGGGATGGGTCATTCAGCACCGTGTTCCCGCAGCTGGAGGTAGAGAAGGGAGCAAGGCACAGGAGTCTGCTCAGGTCAGAGAGGAGGCATGCAGTATCTCTGTACCGCTAAATTAAAAGAGGGCCAGGGTGGATGCCAAAATGCTGCTCCCTGTTCGCCCACACTTAAATTGCTCATTTACTTCCTGGCTTTGTTTCGGAGGGTTTCGGCTTGGGTCTTTCCAAAAGAAACGTGCTCTAGAGGGGGACGGCCCCAGGCAACGTGCGCACGGCCACCCCCAGGCTGACTTTACTTACCAGTAGGGACTGCTTCAATACTCCTGTTGGCTCCAGTTTGGCACAGCTATGACAACCGGAGCTGGCTCCGGTAAAAGAGGTTCGAGCCTCATCCTCTAGAACAGTGTCCCTTTATCGCTCCCGTTAGACTGTCGTCGTGTCTAAAATAGCTCGCTGAGATAACAGGAGACAGTCAGTAGGAGTAAGTAGCCTCACTGTGATGACCCTCTCTGCAGGGAAAGAACATGTGGATTTGAGACCATATCTTGAAAAAGAGAAGCTGTTATACTGTATATCGCAGTTTGAATTTGTAAATTAAATGGGCTCTGGGGAATGCAGAAACCCCTCAGGAAACTTAAAGGCTGTCTGATTTCTGAGGGCTCTTTGGCTTTAAGCAAAGTCTACGGGATAGTGTGATCAGACTGGCCAAACTGCATGCTCACATACATGTGCTGTTTATAGAAGATATTTCTACTTTTTCCTCTCTCAAATTCCATTTGTATTTTCGATGTCCAACAATCAAATGTATTTGTACAGGCACTAGACATTACAGAGGGTATTGTTTCAAATGTAGGTATCCATAGTTACTGTTTACAATATCTTCCTCTTCTTAGACTTTTATGTCAATAAGCTTCTGCATTTGAAAAGAACACATCTTTATTTTCCAGCAAAACAGATTCCTCTCCTCACCAGATTGCTGATGAGGTAAACATTTTGGATGGGATTCCTGCTATATACCTATAGCCATCTAAAATTAGGCATCTGTCATGGGCTACATATATCTTTAACTGTCTAAATGTAGTCACATAATCTAAGCCAGTTACCTAGGCTCCCTCTATAAACAATGGAGAGAAATAGTTGCAAAAATGATTCATTCAAATTATTTTAGATGGTTACCTTAGGAAGTCTGAAATAAGATCCAAAAAGAGATGAACGCCTACACCTCCTTTCACAGGCGGCATCTAATTTTTTCAGATCAAGAAACCAAAGTCATCAAAAGTTTAATTGTTTAGGCCCTAGGATACTGTTGTTTAAACATATACCACATATATGCCCCAAGCTCAACAGAGCTCAGAGCTGGGCTAGTATTCAGAATTTCCTGACCTTTTGTCTGATGTCCTGGACTGAAGATGACTAGTTCTCTTTAATTCTTATTACTTAGGCAAAAAATAAATCAAAATTAAAAAAAAAAAGCTGATCAATCTTCTTTTGATTTTTTCTTTCTTTCTTTTTTTTTCTTTTCCTGTCTCATAGGCTAAGAGCTCTCTCAAATACCATTCATTCTCAGCTGATATGAATTTATGTGCTACATATAGAATAATACAATACTTCAGAAAGGTTCCCTGGTAGAACTGACATCAGAACTAATCTACCTCCTTCATCTTCTTTCTTTGCATTTGCTGTATCTGACATAGCTAGCATGAGTGGTAGCTGTCATCATGGCTGATGAGAGACTTGTGAGCCTACTAAACTGGAAAAAAGTTTTAAAAAAGAAAAAGGTTGCCTACTGTGTTGGGTCTTCTCCACTTCCCCTAGGCTCAATGACATCATCTCTTGAACATTTTGAAATTCAGAAAATAAGCATTCATTTTCTCACAAAGCGTGTACCTATTCTGAGACAACCACACCTCAGAGGCCATCTTATTAGAGCACTGGAAAAGCTATTGCAATGAAGAAGTAGCAGAAATAAAGTAGGACAGCAGGGAATAGCATTTAACCTTAGCTCTGTGAATTACACAGAAGAATCTTTCCTTTTAATATATTCAGTAGGTAATAACAGCCACTCCTCAAGGATCTGTTTGCACTGAAATGAAAACATTTTATAATGCGGTTCCACCATCAAAACCTACTTGTGGACCTGCAACACCTAGCAACACCATTTACTTTATCTCCATCTCTGATGCATAGCTGAAGTCCTCAGTGACTACATAACACACGCAATATAGCAAAAACTTCAGAAACATTTGAGATAGAGCATTTGTGGTTACCTGGGTTACAGAGTAAAGCAGGTTGTCAGGAGGTAACAGTCTAATCCATGGAAAGACCACATGTAGGGCACAATGGAAAGCTCTTGTTTGGGATGTACTTTTTCAACCACCACTAGACTCTTGCAAAATAGACAGAAAACAAACAAAAAAAAACCTCGGAAATGAAAATGGCCCAGACCGGGAATGAA
Source organism: Dromaius novaehollandiae (assembly GCF_036370855.1). Lineage (NCBI taxonomy): Eukaryota > Metazoa > Chordata > Aves > Casuariiformes > Dromaiidae > Dromaius > Dromaius novaehollandiae. Next base: position 175,695,064 of record NC_088098.1, read on the forward strand.
AAAAAGTAACTACTAAGGACATTTCTTATCAGATAAAATAGAGAAGTACTTTTAACTTTAGAGAAGTGAAGTACTTCTGAATAAGTGCTTCAGTGAACTGTCTACAGAGTCAGACTTCATTATGTCCTCTGTCTTTGGCCCAGTAAATCTGAAATTCAGTGTTATGTGGTGACATACCTCTAGCAGGATAGTTTTACATCATAATGTCACAGTGTGGGAAATCTGGCTTTAACTCTTCAATCCTGACTTCTTCATTACTCTGAGAAAGCAGCTGGATCAGGTCTCCCTTTTGCCGGGTCAGGTCACCACCAAAGCCCCAAAAGATGCAGAACATCTTCTCCCTCTCTTTTGTTCTTTTCAGAAGAAAATGGTGCTAAAACTGAGTCTTTGTAGTATGTATTCTACCGGTAGTTTTTAATGGTATTTATATTTTAGCTTTATGAAAATGTTAAAAAGAGTATCTCTCCCTAGCTTTCTTAAAGATGTTATACCCTCATGGAATTTGTTCTTTTAAGTGATTTTTGCCTGAAGCTATTTAAAGGTCCATTAGCACAACCTAGTCTAGAAAACCTAGTTTCCCAGCTCCAAATCCTATGCAATTTTTGCCTCTTCTGGGCATTTGGTCCATTAAACAATTAGCCCAAAGGTACAAAGTGCTTTTTAAGTGAGACAGCACTAGAACCCTTTCACCAAGTTCCCAGACCTAATCTTGATACGCTAAACTACCTCTCCATATGATCTTGCTGTTACAGTGCAAAAATGCAAATTCATTTTAAATCTAGTCTCCCTTAGAGCAAATAACAAATAATTTCCTAACTAAATCTTTGCTAGAAACATTGCAGAATGTAGCCAAGTAGTATCTTTGAACACATGCTTTGTGTTAGAGCATATAGGCTGCAACATTTTTCACTGTTCTATGTTAAATCATGCATTCAGTTGTTTCCATTTATACTGCATCAAAGCAGTTGAAATCCAATTGAAAACTTTCTTTAGACAGCCATTGTGCAGGAACATGATGTCAATATTAATAAAGGCTGAATTTCCCCTTGGCTCACTTCTTACAGATAAGCTTTTCAATAATACACTGCTTGCACCAAAGGTCTGATGGGACTGGGAATAGTAAAAAACACTAATAAAAGAATGTTGAATGTTTTTATATTAAATTTCCCCACAGGCAAACTGAAAAGCCTACTTAGAGTACGCCAATCAACATGGCACTTATTAAATGTAACAAGAGTCCTGTTACAACAGATCTTTAAAGCCTCTAAATATGAATTAGAAAATAAAGACAAAAGACAATTACAGATGTATTTTTAGATACAAGCCCTGGACACCTCACCTGATGCTCACTAACATGACACTATGTTTGATCCTCAAAAAGACTGCATTTTTATAAGCCTACAGCTATATTTTTATTGCCGCTATTTAGTGTAGTTAAGAATTTTATGCTTTCCATTTCCAGTCTTTTAAAGTGCATTTTTATGTTTGAGAAAAATAATGTAATTATTTAGGAATAAGTGAAGTCGGTAAATATGGTACAATACCTACAAAACTTTGGACTGAGTAATATCAGGAAAATGGAAGCATGTGAGCAAAAGTTGTGATCACAGTTAGACCAATTAGACCAAACACTTCTGTCTTCCAGCCAGAACATAGACGACTAAGCTCCTGAAAAACATTTCATTGTGAGGATTACATCTGTTTCACAAAGGCTCATCTCTTACACCTGAATTTAAGTAATATTTTCACCCTGTCAAGGTAGTGACAAATATATTAAATCTGTCTGTCTTCTGAGATTGCGAACCCCAATCTGAGATTTTGCCTTGGGCACAGCAATAAAAAATAAACTCAATTGTTAAGCATAGGGTTTATTTTTTGTGGATGGGAAGAAAAAGGAAAAAGGGTTGCAGGACCTCTTGCAGGATTGTAGTTTTTCTGTAAATAACTGGCTTAAATTAGTCTAAATAGCTGGGAAGCATTATTAAAACTTCCATGAAACTCAGATAACTCATGTAACGGTGTTAGTATTTAAATTAATTAACTTGTATTAATTTGGAAAAAAGAAGTACATTTTATTAAATAAATAAAAAAGAATACACCTTTTTTTATATACCCACACTAGATTTAAATATTTTCTACAAAATTACACTCACTATAGCTTAAAACATAAAGCATAAGGCAATGGTTATTAATGGTTATTAAACTCCATTTTGTGACTTGGTGGTTTTCTAAGGGCTGGTCACGTGAAAACTTAAAAGGCATTTATAAATGCTGACAAGACCACTAAATATGTTCCCATCACATTTTGATGAGTTTGCACTGAGGTCTATTGGGATCCTTCGGGTGATTTCTGATTGATATTGGATCATATGCTAAATAAATAATTGCTGTTTTTGTCACAAAGAAGTTAAACATTTATTAACAGGTGGAGAGGCAGAGTTTGTCTTAAAATGTTATCCATGATACAAAATATTTTGAAAACCCAGTATTTGAAAACCCAAATTTCTGTTTTCCAGGATCCATGACTCTAAAATATTCATATCAACATCTAGCCTCTATGGATGAATACTGAAACAGACAGGATTATGTGCTCTAGCTCCCTAGATGACTTTACACTTGTTAAATATTTGAATAAATTTTCAATATCGATATTTTGTTGTATGAAGAAGATAGACATTTTATTCAAAGTCTACTTAGGCAAAAATTGCAAAGGCTTTCTACTAGGTATTGCTGGGGTTTTGCTGTAGACTTGTATGATCAAGTTTGTATATACAACCTTCATAATTCTGTTAGAGAGATAAATAATTCCAGTAGTTGTATTACAGGAAAATTTTTCTTTCCCATACATGTACTGGAGAATGAATGCTATTGATATCAGTGAATACCAGATACTCCTCAGTGTGATAGCCAGGAAATTTATTCACTAAATAGCAACAGAATCAGCAAGAGGTCATTCTGTTTTACATGTAAATTTGAAAGTAATTAGTATTTGATAGAATGGCTGGTCTATAACTTGTGTGGAATAATCATAAATTCATTCTATCTAAATTAAGTGGAAAGATAAACAAAACCAAACCTGTAAAACAAATTATGGGTTTCAAAAAGGGAAAATTTGTTAAATAAAGGTCAGTAAATTTTTCATAAGACCAAGAAATCTGGTGAGGTAAGAGCTTAAAATGGAGAGGAGACTTGGTGTTACTTTGGGAAGGGGGATGAGTTTGGAGAAAGATGATCTTGACCTACTGGCATGAATATCTATGTTAAGGAGGATATCAGAAAAATGCAGAGAGCAAAACATGGAAGAAGAGGGAAAAGCTGCCAAGACAGGTTTAAGCCTATTGATAGCTACTTTCCTTCACTGTTATGGAATAACACCCTTAGTCCTGGACAGATATAAAATAAACCAGCTAAAGGTATTTATAATTTCAGCAACTTAACTTATACTTGGAGTGATCTAGGAATGAGTACATGTCTCATCTGAGTTAACGTAATTACTTAAAATTTTCTAAATCACCTATGACTGCATAAATCCTTGGATGAATAGATTTTAAGGTCATAAGAAACTGCTGTGGTAATCTAGTTGGAACAATACCTGTAGAATCTCACTAGGATTTCTTCACTGAACTAGGGACTTCTGTTTGACCTACTACATAAATTTTTAAACAGATTTGCTTAATCTGAGGACTCATGCCAGTAGAAACTATATGTCATCAAATACGTCATCATGCACCAGAGATATGTCCATATTACAGATCCATAATCTTCTGAACTGTACTAGCTTCTTGTCCGTCAAATTGTTCCCCTTGTTTCTGGAGCTTTATATCAGGAAGCTGCATACGACACAGCAATACCTCTGTTACAACTTCGTAAATATTTCATTTAAGAAATAGCCAAAAGCAATACTTGAAACTATCTAGAGGGTTAGTGATATACCAAAAATGATTTGACAACAGAGCTGGAACCAGTTTTTACCCATGTGTAAATGCAGCATGAGGCAGTTATTCCCTTTTCCTTTTCTGCATGTTGTCAGAGCCTTTTTCCTTTCATATCTGGGTTCTGTGAAGCTGAAAGCTGTGAAACTTTTCAGAAAGGCAAGCTCATGTTTAGATTGAATAAACACTTTAAAGATGTTTTCTTTTTTGCTTTGTCCTAGGAGGAAAAAAAAAAAAAAGAGGTTAAAAGTTAAGATCAGTTTCCTGTGGGGAAGCTGATGAAATGTTCCATTATCTGTGCAGGGAGGCAGACAACTTCAAGGAAATGTCACTAACTTAGCATGATATTCTTAAACTAAGTATCATCTCACCCAGCAAAACCGCAGGAACACATTATAAGAGAGATCTGTGAAGTAAAATTAAAAAATCGGAGGTAAATTTCTAAGGAGGGCATTTTCCTCTCCCTCCCCGACAAATAATTAGAACCCTGCATGGAACAGATAGGTCATCCTGGTAAATGAGAGCGTCTTATTATTTTGTGGCATCCAATAGAGATAGAAAGATTGAATATTTTAATTTGACAAAATGTATATATGAATATTGGGCATTTTCAACACGCAAAAGATGGCTTAATCTTTTCAGGCCTATTTATGCTATTAGTTTAGGTTTTGGTAGTAGCATCTGAGTAGAAACAGGGCTGTTAAACAGTCAGTTGAACACTTGTTTCTCACTGCCACAACAATATTCCAGGAGAAGGGATGTTTTCCAACAAACACTAGTCTCTTATGTAAATAAGACATAGGATATCTATTCCCTTTCCTCCTCCTATTTCCTTCCAGGGGAAGGGGAAAGAATGGGCAATTTCTCAGTCAAGAGTCCCTTTCTTTTTCTTCATCTATCCCTCAGTTAAGCATATGGACTTCCAGTTAGAGAACTAGAACAACAATCCCTTCCTTCTGTCAGATTATTTTGAAATTCTTCATGAATGCTATCACATTTAAAGCTAAATTCTAATTTGACCTAAGTAGGTGTAATTCTTATCTCTATTCATGACATTTTGAAGTGTCTAATATTTAACAAAACAAAAACAGAAACAAACCAAAAAAAAAAAAAAAACCAAATAAGAACTGACCACGAAGCAGTTGGTCAAGAAGAAATCTGATCATGTTCATAAAGTTTAATTACTAATAAAAATTCAATTAAAAAAAAATTTTGTCCAAAAAGACCTTTAAAGGGAGGCCCACAATGGGTCAGTAATAAAATGACTTGCACTTCAGTGACATTAAGCAGGCCTGAGCAAGCCAATCTCTCTGCAGCAGCTTTATCAAGACTGTTTGTTGATTGATAGCAGGAAATGGCATAGTTCTCCATTTCCTTGTGCATACATAGGATGCCAAATATATCTCATCAAGAACATCTGCACTCTTTTCTCAAGAGAGTCTGGAAGAGTGCAAAGCGGCAGGGCCGAACGCTGTGCCACGTCGATTCTGCTCCCATAACAGGTAGCTTGCTGAACTACGCCAGGCAGCGCTTCCGGGTGGAGAACAAAAAGGGAGCTAAGAGTTGGTGAAAAAACAACAGTCCACAAACATCTTCTCTTTCCCCCACTAAATTCACACCAGAAAGTAAAAGAGGGCTGGCCTGTGGCTTATTCCCCACAAGTGAGGACATAAATGAGCCATGCCACAAGCTTTAAAAAGAATGTTGGAAATTAATCATGATTCTTCTGATTATGCAGACCCTTAAAATCCTGGTGGCAGTAAAAGTATACAGATATTTTTAAAAACAGTACTTAGCCCCCGGTTTCAAATCAATCAGTGATTTTGAAAATGTGATGCAAAACAAAGTCCTACATAAAATCAGGAGGTACATATGCACCTGCATATGTTAGGAACATTTAAATTAGCATGTTCCTTATCACTGTCATTACCATTACCAATTCAGGCCATGTTTTAAAAAGCATTCTGGGCATTTGCTCCAAAATGAAACTGACTTGACTATTTTATCTGCAACCCTTTAGCTTTGCTTTATGCTGAAGATTTAAGTGAAATTTTAGTTTGCAAAATAGTTCACAGCAAGAAGCTGGTGCCACCAAGCAATTATGCCAACTCTCCATAGCTCTTGGATGGTGAACAGATCTTATATGTGAAAAAAGGTACACTAGGGCAGGGGAGGAGGAGATGGAATAATTAGGCAGTTGCTATAGTAACATGGATAGAACTAGGACATCCCACTCACATCAAGTATCTTATATTTTGGTTAAGTGTTCCTAATATAGTCCTTTTCTTTGTCTTTAAAAATCCTAAATCCTCAGTTTTGCTGAGATCACAGTTAAAACTCATCTAGGGTCTCTACAGAATCCAGGTATGAACAGACAGAAAAATTCAAAATTCCTAGGATGAACTTGTTTGGGCATCTGCACACCGTAAGATAGGAACACTGACAGAGGAGGATATCACATTCAGGACAGAGCTGTCTCACTGCTCTTTCCATTCAATCAGGGCTCTAAAAGTTTGACTGAAATCATAATAGTCTGTGTAAGACTGCTGTCTATCCTGAACACCTATTTCTCCCAAATGCCAATGAGTTCATCAGTTCACATTTTTCATCTCCAAGAGCTGAGTGCCAGTTTCGATGGGAAATTTGAAAAAGCTGCTTTGATGAGGACACACAGTCTGCTGGACTCTGCACTGGAGTCTGCACTAGAGGTTTAACTTAAATTACTGCCTCAGTGCCTGCAACTGGGCAAATCGCCTATGGTATGCCTATGCAGATAAATGAAAACAGTTCTGGGCTCTGCTGTGCTACTTCTAGATCAATGCTGGATTACATATGGCCAGCTCCATGCATTGTGTGAAAGAGCTCCGGACCCTCCACATATAGTTAATTTAACTGTACTCCTGTCCTTTTCGGTGAAAGAGGGACACTACTCTGCAACTTCAGAGAGACACTAGAAGATATCTACGAGGTGTTCAGACACTTTTGTGAGGAAAGTCAGTTATGTGCTCAGACTGTGAATAAATTGCTTTGACCCCACGACACATCCACTTGCTCAGTGTTCCTCAGTTATTCTGGCTGCCCTGACCATGTACCAGGTCCTCCCAGTGGCGAAGAAGTGGCTGAGTTTGCTCTGGAGGTGTATATTATCACGATAACTGAACGCCCACAGAAACTTCAGCTGGAAACCGGTCTGCTGAAATTTCAGGTAGAACCTAATATACAGCTAGGCTTTTCTTGCATTTTGTTCTGGACTGTTTACAAGACAATGTAATGGGGTTGAGCTGCCAGTGTCATAAAAATGATCACCAGGTAGGCAGGGAATTCTTTTGAAAATTTGGCTTCTAAGTATGGTTTATTTTGTCATTTTGTAAATTGGTGATAATGGTGCTCATGTGAGACCTTTGGATGGAAGTTGCTATAGAAATATAAGGTATTATTAGTAGTAATTGCACTTTTATTGATAGTGTGATACTTCAACTGTCAAAAGTGGACTAATGCTGTTGAAGCAAATTCAATACTATCCTAATATACATACCGGATACATTAGGCTTCGTTTGCTCCTTTGATCTTTTTTCTTCTTGCATGGCTGCTATTTTTCTAGCTTTTGCTGAGGTGAAACTAAGCTTATTAAATACTTTAGAAAATAAACTGCCATGTACATTTATTCTAGCACAGTGCTATTCTCTAGTCACTTCTCAATACTATGATTCATCTTTGGAAAGTAAACACCTGATGAAATTACTATTTTTTTCCAATACTATAAGGTGGCATAAACAAACATCCATCTAAATATGGACAAGATGGGACATAACCTAGAGCAACAACAAATGAGAAAGAAAAAAAATGATAGATTTGTGGATTTTTTTTCTCCTTATCATGGACTGTACGGTGGCATTCCGAGTAGTGAGATAGTCTGTTAATGTGTTCTTGTGATCACTGGGGACTCGCATTACAGTTACAAACTAAACAGTAACACTTGATTTACTTTAATAGGACAAAAATATATTAATACAAGTATTAATAACCATTTATAAATAATCTGAAGATTCTTCCCTGTACAAGCTGATGGAAACAAAGTGATCTTATAATGTATATTATTGTCTCCTACATAGGGACACTGCCTTTGTTATTAGTATCAAATCATGCAAAGCTGAAACATCTACAAAAGCTGGTCTTCAAATGTTCGTAATTATCTGGACATAATTTTTTTTTTTTGAACTTGAAATTTCTCTGCTTGTAGCCAGTTCCCAGTAGATTTTTCTGGTGAACTATCAATCATTAAAAGTAAGGCAACAAATTCTGATTTTTTTTTTAATTATTCTACCTATGTCTAATTAAAAAAAATGAAAAGAGTGAGTAATTTAAATTTAACATCTCAGTTCTCAGTGGCACACAATTAACACTGGAAGAAGTGAAGAGCAAAGCACTGGAGTCAAACTGTAGTGACAAGCTGGATAGGTACTCCCAGAGCAGAGATGCACCAAAGGCACTGGTTCAGCAACGCTTTCTTCCTACCAAAGTGTTCTCACAATTAAGGCAATTCCCAGAGGTCAGTTATATTAGCCTTCAACTATTTTCGAAAAATAGACTAGCACTGATGGACTGATGTGAAACTTGGGATCTATCTCTCACTCATAACTGTTTACATTGCCTGTAATCAGGTGGAGGTGCTAAACTAAGCAGCAGATGAGCATGGATTTCGGTATCACAATTCAGGATGTGAAAGTCTACATTCAAACAAAATCACATTTTAGTCATCTATCATGGCCCTGCCCACATTAGATAACCAAAACAATTAATTAGGTAACTTGCGTTTTCCAGCTACTGTAAAATGATTCAGTTTTCAAATGACTAATTTCAGAATCACCAAAGTATGCAGTGCTTCCTATGGACTATTTCTTAGGTTTCTAGAGTCCAAACATTTTACAGCTATTTTTCTGTAGAAATATATATATATGTGTGTGTGTGTGTATATGTATATGTATGCGTATGTGCATGTGCATGTGTGTGTATGTATGTGTATGTATATATGGTATATATGTGTGTATATATGTGTGTGTGTGTATATATAGAATTATTCAGTTTAATGCTTAAGTGTTTTTCACCCTCTATTGATTTCATCTTATTTTATATGAATAGCCATGCTTTCTAATTAAAACAAGTGACATTGTTTTCATACGTGCCAATATATCTTAGATCTACATGATTTGAAATTGAAAGAATATTCACAACCTTAACCTTTATCCATCATCTTTTTGTTATTGTAGAAAAAATATCTTTTGACAAAAAGTGTTTAATACAAAAAGAACATAATTGAGTATCTTCCTTTGCTAATAGATGACTAATCATTCATTCATTCATTCACTTCTTATTAATTGTTAAAAGATTAATCATGATGAACTAACATATTATTAATATCCTCATAATATGTGCATCCATTGAAATTCCATTGCAATATACCAATGAACTAATGTACTGTTATTTTAAGGTTAATAATTGTAGCATTAGAAATAAATATGAAGAGTGGATTCAGGGAATTTTTCCTATTATTTCTCTTAAAATAATTTTTTTATATTTTCACATTAGAAAAGTGAGTCCAGGGAGAGGAAAAAGCCTCGGATCTGAAGCTATTTCATTTTATTTCCCTACTTACTTGCATTTTAGACTTGTATTAATAATTAAAAAAAAATGGCAAATATCATAGTCCAATCTTTTCTATTACTAAGAAGTAACAGCTGCCTATCATGAAAATGAATAGTTCTCAACTTCTCTGATGTTGTTATGAAGAACATAAGAAAATTCAAAATTGTATTAAAAAAGACAAACAATTTCTGAGATCCATACAAGTAATAAATAAATAAAGCCATCTAATAAAAAAATCATTTGTATTATGTTTTTTTCCCCCTCCCCTGGTTAAGAAACCAGATCTTCAGTAGAGAGAATACGTACTTTTTTCTTTTTGCTTTGAGTTTTCAAAGTTATATGCATATTCAATATTCAATACATGTATGTATACATACCTACATGCACACAGGTCCTTCAGGTATGGGGAATAGCACTGCTTAATTTGAAAAATTGACAATAATTCCAATTAGAATTTCAGTTATGTACAACTTTGACACTTTTTAAGTGTGGGGGTTTTTGCAAGTAACTTTCATTTACGACGGCATGACTATTGCAAAATATGAAGTTAAAAAATATGCTGTGTTGTCAGTGATAAAATAATCTAAGAAATCATTAGGCTCACTTAAATCACGAGGCTAATTTAAATAGCATTTTCCTTCCTGAATAAGTTAGGATGCTGAGCTATGACGTTTAGGGTTCACGTCTACAGCTCATGAGCTCACAAGTACCAATACCAGCCACTCTGAATACCGCCTTAGTCCTTGGCAATTCTTGAATTAGTGCAGAGTTGCATATCAGTGTGCAGGTATTTATTTACCACTACCAGTAACCTTCTACAGGTTACAGTAGCCTTCAAATCCTTGAATTTTAAGTTTTAGAACTTTAATTCTCAGACACTTCTTTTTTAAATAAATCTAGCTAATTTGTGGTCTGACTCAGTCCTTCTCATAAAAATTTCATTTGATTGCTCTCAAAAGAGTTTGATGAACAGGCTTTTGTAAAAAGATATCACTGAAGAAATATGATAAGCAGTAGCTCAGTCTGCTTTTTGTTAATAAAACCAGTTCTACCCTATTCCAAAATATTGCTAGATCACAATCTGAGATCAGTGGGATTTAAACCCTGTTTAGGTACTTTCCTAAAGTATTTTCATTCATCATCACAGAAAAATGAAAGAGAATCTTAACTTTGAAATCAGTATAAATTTCAGTGAAATTCATCTGTTTTTTTACATCTTTGAAATCAATTATATTTAGCACTATAGGATCCCTTAACTCCTTCCCTGGTTTTCAGGCATTTCGTGTATTTTGGACTGTTACTCTCAGAAAGAAGAAAATAAACATGCTTGAAACATCTAGTATTTATGCTTAAAGTTTTAAGAAAGATGTTAAAAATCTAAATGAATTATACAAGGCTATCCTAGAAACATTCCTATGCTCAAATATTGAACACAGTATAAAAAACTTGTTAAAGAAAGTATCTATATCAACTGTTACGTTACCCAACTTTCAGAAAAAAAAACTCAACTCCCATCTGACAGTTGTGATGATACTGATCGGTAACCAAGACTGCAGGCTGTTGGCTGATGCTGAAGTTAAATGCATATGACAGAAATAGCAGCAGTGACGGATGGCTTTGGATCTGCTGAACTGACAAAATGCTACAATGCTTAGGATGGTTGGTTGTCAGTAAAAACAGGCAACATAGGGACATGATACTTGAAGTCTTTACATGACATAATATGAAATGATGGTCAGCACTGAACCTCGACTACTTGACATTAGCAGTGTTAATTTATATGTAAGAATCTACCCACCACAGCCATGGTACAGGCTGTTTGTTGAAATACCAACAAGGAGTACAAAGTAACTTGGAAGCTGAAGCTACAAAAAGCATCTGAAGCTCAAATTTTTGCACTGAGGAGTGATGTACAGTGGAGCCTGCTTGTGTCATCCTTCTCTAAATCTTCCAGAACTAGCCTGTAAGGAAGCCATCTCACTGGGGCACTCAAATCCATGTTGCAATTCCTTTTTTCTACCTTCACATGACTTGGAAGGAAAAACAAAGCAAAACAAAACAGAGAAGCCAGCCAAAGCTGGCTGCTCACAGCAGTTCATGCAGGTTGCTTTTGTACACCATCACCTTTTCTACCTGTCCTTCCTTGGTCTTTTCACTGCTTCAGCATCCCACAGCTGCCCATGAAACTTTTTTTTTGCTCTTCTTAGTCTTCTCATTCCACCTTTCTGATCTTTTCTTTCAGTTAAAGTGATCTTTAAACAAAATCCATCAAATCAACTCAGGAATTAACAGGATCATTGCCTCTATTTGTGGGTCATACCACTCCTCCCTATTTTATCTGTCTACTACTAAGACTGAACGCGCTTTGGGGAGAATCAACTTACTACTTTGTACATTACCTAGTACATAGTGCTCCCATTTTACTTAATCCTTGGTTGCCACCATAGGAATAATATTAAAATGAATATGTTATCCTACCAGGAAAAATGGCTTCATCTGCACTGTTGTGTTGGATGGAGCCAAGGCCAAACCTACATTACTTCCTATCTGAATAACTTCTTCTTAGGTATGATCCCAATGCCAGCTCTGGGCTGACCCAGCTGTATTTCCTGGAGGAAAGTACAAGTTTGCACTGAGCTTAGATGCCCTGCATGGTGCACTTACCCATGCAATTTCCAGCAGTACCCTCTGGAAGGGTAATGGTTGAGAGGGTGATCTGGCATCCTTCCTACTTAGGCTTTACAAAGGCAAATGAGGGTTGTAAGTGTTCTGAAATCAGGCTGAATTCAAGATTCATACAAGGGACAATACAGGTGCAACTGTGAGGTCCTGGTAATACCATAGACTGCAGCAAACTCCTGGGGCTCATAATCCCGGTACAGGATAGACACAGTCATTATTATGGATAGGCACCATCAGTATTACCTGCAACATCAGTATCTCTGCAATTGTCCTCTACTTTTATACTCTAGGTAGCAGCCAAATTTTGCTTTGTTATTCCTACATAGGTACAAAAAATGTGCTTTACATTGGACTCATTTTTTTTTTAGCATAAGCATTTTGTTTCTCTAAATATTTTTATTAAGCTGAAATTCCAGGCCTTAATCTGATGCACTAATAGTACTAAGTGTACTTGTAATTTCCAGTAAATGTTGACTTGGCTGAAATCTTTTTACTGCCTTAAGAAATAACTATGCTTTTGGCAAATATCTGCAAAATTTGATCTTATATTTACCTAGCAATGTTTTAAAAAATGAGTGGATATAGAGTATATAAATACTTTTAAAATAAACTTATCTCAGTTTTTGTTACTTATCTTCTTTCTTCTTCCCAGACTTCATGGTGGGATCTGTGTCATCCTTTTCAGTCACTCTAATGCTGATTAAAATTAGTAAGAAGCAAAAAGAAAACAAACGAAGGTATATACCGTTCATTAGATGTGAGAATTGGTAGTACTGATGCTACAAGTGAGAAAAATACATTTTAAGTTTAAGACTCAGCTTTTAAAATAAAAATAAAAATAAAAACAAAAAAAAGTGAACAAAACAATGGGAAGTACAGATCATTCCATGAAACATTAGGTAGAAAAAGCAGGTGAAAAAAGATGAGAAAGGGAACACAGTGATAGAAAAACTAATAGAAAAACAGATCCAATGTGCCTGCATCGATTTTTGTGATTACTGTTTATTAAAATGCAGTGGATACAGATTATCTTTCTTTCAAATGCTCTGTATTTATTATTGCTTCATTTGCCTTGAAATAACTGCAGGCACTTAAATAAATGGATTTCAACATTGTCTAGTTTCATTCTACCATCGTCGCCTGTGATAAGTAGAAAGGTTATTTTGAAACATCTTTAAGCAATGTTTCTCGTTAATCACAAGCTCTTTCTCTGTATGTCTTCTGCAGTACTTATACTGGCCTACATTTTCATTCTCACCCCTTTATCAGGAATGTAGCTAAACTACTTCTCTGAAGATTTGAAAAGCACTGAGGAATGCCTGATAGATATATCAGCTATCAAAGTTTGATATATGAATTAGGATATGTATAGAGAGAGATCACCATAATGAACACAAAAGCCATTTACATTCATTTCAGACTACTGGACCATGCTTACACACTTTTCATGACAGTGGCATTGCATTTTGTTGGATAGTTCTCACAGATGTCACACATTATAACAGGATAAGGTTTCTATGGAATGTCTTTTCTTTCGTAGAAAAAAATAAGAATATGATGCTACAGAACTGCTCTGTAGTTTGCCATTTGCTGTAGTACCAACTACTCTGTAGTTTGCCCTCTTTTCTTTTTCTTTCAAATTACAAGGAAAGGGAAAAATAAATATGCAGCATCCGCATGGAAAACAGGAGTGAAGTAATGGAGTACCCCTTCTTCGGAGCCCTGTTTCTGCATACTAATACAGACCATCTCCAATTAAGTGCATATTCTCTAAGGCAATGCTTTTCTGGTCTTCAAAGATTCTGCCTTAGTCTGCTTCCTGTGTATAACAAGTCATACGAAGTTGAGCCTTTTTCCTTCATTTATTTGGCAGTTCAGGGCATTCTTTATGAACAGTGTTCAAAACTTAAGTGCTTAGTCTACAGGACAGTCTGGTTAGGTCAATACTGTTAAATAAAAGAAGACTAGGGACAAATACCTATCCCTGACGCCAAACAGAATGAGAAGTCTTGCAGCTATTTTTTTTTTTTTTTTTTTTTTTTTTGCTTCGGATGAGCAAAATTCTTGTGTTCACCCCACACAGCAATTTGTCTTGGGATTCCTCTGGGTCCTATGTGGTGTTTCTGTTGGTCTGGCATTAATCCATATTTTTGTTTGTCTTGTCAATTTAAACTGTTTGAAGCCATGCAAGGGCTTTGTTGCAGCTCACCAAAGAGGCTGGCATTTCCCATACCAAGAAACTGATAGTTATTTGTTGCATGCTGCAGGGTATGGCATGAACCCCCCACGGGACCTAGAGGTTACTGAAGTTGTAAGGTTTTCTGGGATAATGCTAAAGAACAGCTGTGGCTGGAGAGAGCTGCAAATGGGACAGTCTCATCCTGGACTATCTTTTGGGAGATGTCCGTGAGATTAAATATCGCCTGGTCTCTGCTTGGGTATTATTTTGAAGAGATTTGGAAGAGAGCCAGGATGTGAGCTAACAGCTAAGCAGTGAAGGCAGAGAGTGAAGAGATCAATTATTCAAGCTTTTGTCCTAGACTCTTTCCTTTAGCAAAGTAAATGTACCTCTTAGACTGCAAATGTCTTAAGTGTAGGGTTAGGAGTGAAGGCCTGCATGTGAACTCTCAAACCTGGCTGAGGGGAAAGATGGGTCTCATTTTGCCACCCCAGCATGCACCCAGCTCTGTTTCTGTTTGGGGAATGAGGTCAGCAACGCTGTGCATGATCAAGCAGAGTCCTCCACTCTCTCCTATCAAACTATCATCACTGATTTTCGGCTGGTCCTTCTTAAGGAGTCTGGCATCAGCAGCTGATGGGGCACGTAGGATGCCTATGGGTCATGTCGGAACAGTGTGACGCTGCCACATCTGAGTTAGAGGATGCTTGGATGAGCGCTGCAGACATGTACAATTCAGGTCACAGAGAAGGTCATGCCATTAATATGTAGGGAAAGACACTTTTATCTCACATATGACTCAGGAAAATAAAGAGGGGTATTGGTAAAAGTGCACAAAAGTCTGACATATATATCAGCTACAAGACTATATTAGGCCTACATTCCCCTGCACAACTCTTAAGAAACTTAGAGTGGGAAATATGTTGCAGAAAAGTATTTCTTTGAATTTACAAAGTGCTATGGAAGTTCTTAAGTTTTGTTTTGTTGGGGGTTTTTGTTCCAAGAGAAATCCAGGCAATCTATTCAGCCCAAGTGCTTCTGTGAAGAGGAAAAAAGGATCAAGGTAACAATGGAATCAGTCATTGACTGAAAAAGCTCATTGTATTTAATACAGTTTTTTCGTTAGTTCTTTTCTTGTGATTCTAGGAAATTTCACCCTTTAAAAATACTTCTTTGTTTGCACTTTCTTTCAGAAAATAAATGTTTTACTTACAATTGGATGACTTAAAAAAATTTTTTTTTCTACAATTCCTGATTGCTTGGGTATTTTCTTTCTAACACTGAGTCATTTGTCTTTTTTAAAGCACAAACCTACTTTTGTAAGAAGTACTTTAAAATAAACAAAGCCCACAATATACACCTGACAAGCTTTTCAGGATGTATGCTGTAAGCGGATCCAATAGTATGCAAACACCTGAACCTCATTTCGAAGATCTCAAAGGTCATTTAAATGAATGCACAATTAAGGTATTTTTATGAGTCTATCTCTCTTGCGTATGTTTTTGAGGACTGAAGAAGGGGGTCATAAAATATTGCTTCAAAGATAATTCTTTGACACTTCTGGGAATGTGATCATAGCATTTACAACAAATGAGTAATGGAGGAAGAAAAAAAGGACAGTGTAAGCAATTTGGATGAACATAAATTTAATTGAAAACGCACAGTTTATGAGTTCTTCAACCACACAGTTGAATGGCCAAAAGGAAAGAAGGAATTCTTATCTAATCCTTATCAGTATTTTGCCTGTATTTGTGTTCCTGTCATATAAGTCCCTCCAGGCAGGGTATGTTTGTATACTGTCTAGCACTGTAATAATTTAGTCTGGATTTAGAGCATTTGAGTAATGGCTTAAAAATAGTAAACAAAGTCCTACTTTTGATGCAGATATACAGAGACCACTCACTGTGAATTTGCAAAGTTTTTCCAAACTGGGTAGACTTCCATCTTTACACAGTTACAGTAATATTACAAGATGTGAGCAGGTGCAGGAATGGTAATGAGAAAGCTTTGAAAATTCAAATACATAATAATAACTACCTATAGTCTCCACTGAAAGACTCAGATTTTGGTGCATGGAATGGCAAAACATTCTGCATTTCCGAACCCAGAAGGAACAAGGAGTTACCCAGAGTTTAATTTCCTACTTTGTTCCACTCAGATAAATGACAGAAAAGTCTGATTATGGGTAGGAAAGAAAACATGTTTTGGAATTAGTGTTCTGCAACCAGCTATCATACAGTTGTTTTACCCTAAAATAAAAATGTATGTGTTTTTTTCTATGTATTTTCTGACTAATAATTACTTTTAAACTACATCTTTGAGTGAGTGAGAAGACCTCAAGAGCATTTCTTTTTTTTTCCTTTGATTCATTCCACCACTTACACATACAAGCATGAAAATCTGTCATTTTTCATTTTGAGAACAATGTTATGAATGGAAAATGTAGCTAAGTAGCGCAGTTTTCTCAGCATCAATCGCTCCTTCCTTCTTGGTTATGATGAGGATTGCTTTTGATGATTATTAGGATGGCTTTTTGCTGTTGCCAGGCCCTGGTATGAACACTTCCATGAACTCATTTTTTTGGGTGGTTGACAGCAGGATTTCACTGACTAAATGTAACTGTTTAAAGTAGGTCAGATGAATCCTGCCCTTCATGTGCCTGTTTTTCACTGCAAGTACAAGTGATCCTGGGGTGGCTGTTCTCACTGGAATCAGGTGACTGGGATCAGAACTTTCCTGCCTTTTTGAAAGGGAAAGAAACTCTTACCATTTTTTTCCACCTTACTACAGTGCAAAACTGCCTATGAAAACATTCTTCATGAAAAAGATAAACACACATCCACAGAGTGTTGCAATTTATGCTTGTAAAGTAGTACTATACCAAAGCGTTCTGAAAGCATTGCATATCCACAAGGAGATCAGTACATGGTCATTAGTCTACTTTCGGATGTAGCCTTATGTTATTGGGATAAAATCTCGGAGAATACATGAGTTATCATGAACTTCTGCTTCATTCCTAAAATGTCCAGAGTTCTTTCTGATATAGAGAGATTCAAAAGCATTACTGTAGCTTCCAGAAAATATTCTTACCTTAAAACACAGAACAAAAAACAACATAAAAGAAGACGCAAATTCTTTATTATAAAATACAGGCCACATTGCAGTCCTGTGTGCCAAAAAAACATTTTTTCTCCTCTTACCTGCCCACCACATAATGACACACAATCTAGCTTAGTAGTTAGGACCTCATATTAGAGGAAAACTAGGTCCTGGGCTCCGCTTCCTGGAATACTTAGCATTTTACATTAAAACTCTGCTTTCTTCTTTTACCTGAAAATTTCATCATTCAACAAAAAATTAGACTGAAAACTCCACTCTCGGTGCTTAACTACCATGTGAAATCAATGAAAAGTTTGTAGCTGAGTCCTGAGTTCCTTCCTGGGAACTCTGTTCCAAGTTTTACATCAGTGTTTAGGTCAGGCAAACAGGTTCAAGTGTGCTATAAGACTGAACACAGAAGAGGATTACACTTTCTGAAATTGCAGTAGGATATTATATTTATAATTATTATTATTAGTAGTAGTGGATTAGTCCTAATCTTACAGAAATCTGCAATACACTAGTAGACCCTTATGTGCTGTGTTAGCTCTCTTACTGCATACAGGGAACTCATTCTAGCATAAATGCGTTTCTAGAGCAGTGTACGGACTTCAGAAATAACATGAAGGACCATTTTATTTCCTTTGGCGTAGTACTTAGGAATTTATTAACAAAAAAATCTTTTACTGTCATTTGCAGAAAGTTAGTACTTTTAATGGTAATGTTAAACAGGAATCTGTCCTCTAAAATAAATTCTAATTTTTTACTGATTTAAATATTATTTACTACATTACACCTATCCTAAAACAAGTCTATTTGGTTTTGCTTTGTCTTTATTTGTTCATTTCCTCTCTTTTAATTGAAAGAAGTTTTCATATTTTATTTGTTCTTTAATTTTGTCCTTTTCAAAAACTGAACAATCACATACCTGGCTTCTGGTAGTAATTATGCTGCCAAACATCTTTTCTCAACTTCATATGAAGTGTAACTTAATAGGATTTTTCACTGCGTTAGCCTTTTGAATATTGGGAACACAATAAATAAATAAAATAGTAACAATACTTCATTTAACATCCACTTTGTGGACAGTGAGTCAATGGAGCTCAATCTGGTGGTAGGATAGTACCAAACTTTGAGATAAAATAGACTGGGGTAACAAATACCCCATGAAGCACAATAAACAAATTCAACATTAGAATTTAAAGCCAAAGTAGAAAAACTGCAACTGTTTTAATGTAAAAAGATTGCATATGTCATTTTTCAGTCTATTTTCACATGGCAAACTTACATGAAAATAATCTTGGCTCTGTCCTAACGCTGTAAATGAGCCAAGTAAGGTTTTCCCTTAGATTTTGTATATCAGTGAGCTTTTGTTTATTATATATTAGCATTTATAAAGCAGATATTCTAAACTATGCCTTTTTTTCCTGACATTGTAAAATTCTCTGGAAGAGAAAATATTTTATCTACCTCACACTCTTTTCATGTAAATAGCATTACTGTTTACATATTTACACAGTGTAGTCACAAGATCCATTGTAACTGCAAGACTGGGCTGGATTATGAGGTTGTCTGGCAAGTCTCCACTGATCATGATGTATGCTGAAGTCAATTATCCCATAGATAGAAGAGTATGCAAACTATATTGGGGTCCAAGAAGAGAGAGAAAGGAGAAAGTCTGAGTGATCCTTGCAGTCAATCTTCTGGTCTTGCAGAAAAAAAAAAGGAAGCAGAGGACCCTGGAGCCTATGGAGTGAGCAATTGAAGGAATTTCTTGAGAAATGTTGGATTATGGCTTGGCCACAGAAAGCACCATGCGTTTAAGATGCACGTAGTTCCTCAAAGGAAGGAGGAAGGCTTCTCATCTTCTGCTGTGAGGATGACAAGGTGATTTGAAAGTGACAAGAAAAGCATCAGACTAAGAAAGTCTCAATGAGGCAAATGTGTTAAAATTCAGCATGTCGTGAACAAATGAAAACAACAAGCAAAAGCATGAAGAAAAGAATTTTTCAGTTGCTTACATATCAATGTTAGGCAAGCAAGAGGAATTAGAAATTTTCATTGACAAGAAATATTCTACAGCTGGAACAAATGAAAGCTGGTGGAATGATTCATGTCATTGGAACACTAAAATCACCAGTTAAAACCTGTTTAGCAAGGTCAAATGGATAAAAGAGAAAGGAGCTATGAGGCAGTTGTTGGCTACCCAGAATCAAAAGATATTGAACTCAAGAGGAATGTCTGTATTCTTTGAACTATGTGCCTGAGATGCACAGAAGAATCTATCTTCTGGACTTTTCTGTAATGTGTGAGAAAAAAAAAGTGTCATCAGGGAGAATTTTGATTTGTGAGACTTATATAAAAAAATCTGAACACTGAAACAGGTTGCCCAGAGAGGTTGTGGAGATATTTAAAACTATAAATATTTTCATCCTTGGAGATATGTAAAGCTCAGACAGACAAAGTCCTGAGCAACCTGCTGTAGTTGACCCTGCTTTGAGCAGGGTCACTGGACTAGAAGATCTCCCAAGGTCCCTTCCAGCCCCAACTATTCTGTGATTCTGTGAAGTTCAGTGGAATCCAATATGTCAAAGTTACAGGTCACACATTTAAAAGCTCGTACTAATAGGAGCTAATGAATTGAATATGATAGAAGAGGTGGATATGACTGAAGGACCTGGATATACTACCTTGTTAGAGGATAACTGTGAAACACCAGTGTGGTACAACTTCAGAATTGGGAACCACTACATTAAAGTTTATCAGTGGTTGCATTTCTGGTAGATGTAGAAAAGTATTAATATCATTTTACATAAATAGCCATATTTACAAAAGTCATATTCAAGAAAGCCATATTTAAGGAAGATTGATTAACCAGGGTGCGGAGAAGGACTCTTTAAACAAGGTTAGCTTTGCTAACACTAAGGCTAAGTTTTCTGTAAAAGCACCAATAGAATAAACCCCACCATGGGAAAAAAACTAAGCTAAGGAAAACAGACATAAATTCAGGTTGGAAGTAGCAAGCAGACTTGTAACTATTCTAAAGAAAAAGTCCTAAACAACTTTCCAGTAAAGTAGCAGGAAGAAAAATCCGTCTGTTTTAAAGTGGTACTTTCTGAGTTTATGGATTATAGATGGTGTTTGCTGGTAGTGGCATGGGACTGGACTCAACAAGCCAATAACTCCTTTCAGTAGCTAAATATAGAGGGAATAGCTAAACGACTGCAACACAAAATCCATTACATCCAGCACAAGATAATTTTATTTTGCATATGAGAATGAAGGGTAAAAATGTCTTAATCACTGGACTAGTATAGGAACTTCCTATTTTGACTTGATGTGGGTAAGCTTTTTGACTTAAATGTGGGTAGACAATGACAAGCCCAATTTCTAATATTTATGTTTAGCTTTTAAAAGCATTATTTTCACAATGTTAAGCATGAGCACAGTTGATTTGGAACACAACATGAAAGGAGGAAAAAATAATTAAAATTAATACTTATTTAACAACTGTAATTAATTTAAGAATCTAATATATTCAAAGACTAAAATCTTTTGATTCTACAATGAAGAAACAGAATAACTTTGGCTAATTTGGGCCAGCTGGGAAAAAAAGAGGGTAATAGATGATAATACAAAAGATGGGTTGTGAAGTGCAAAAATTCGTACAAGAAACCTAAGGCAGAGGTAAGAATATTGTAAATTTTACTATATCAAAAATGTTGGTTTATCACTACATGAAGGTCATAAAATTGTTGAAAATCATAACAAAAAACCTACAAAACCTGTACTTCCAGTTTCACACCTTTAAGGATGACATGCCAGAAAAGCAGAAACACAAGCTTAGGCAAAAGAATTTCTTAATCACAGTGACTTTATTCTCAAAAGAGTTCAGGAGTTAGACGTCTTAGAAAAAAAACATTCTCTGAAGAGCTATCGTCCATCACTCTGACTTTACCTTTTCTGAGAATTTTCTCAAAATCCCAGTTTGGGATGAGATCCTCTGACAGCTTACTTCCATTTAACAACAGGCTGAGGTGATCCCAGCTCTCATCTAAGAAACTCTGGCCTCTCTGATGCTATCAGAGTTAAATATTTTACTTACTGAAATCATTCTGATTTACAAAGAATGTACACAGAAGTTGCATTACTCCAAACACAGTACAATTAAACAACAGGAGAGCATTTCCTTTCTCACAGTTCTATGCCAGCTTTCCAGACAGCACATCACTCAAAAAGCTCTTTCTGTTTGGTTTCTCTCATGACTATAGTGCTTTTCCTTGTTTTCATATCTTTTGGTACTTGTTTGCTTGTTTTCTGACTCTTTCTGTCTTACAGATGCAGAGCTACAAGGAAACCAGCTACATTCCCCTGAATTTGTATTCAGTGTAATCATGGGGTGATAGCTTCTACTGTTTCAGTAATTATAAGCAAGAGGATGTTTAATTGCTTCCTCATCTAGCATCTTCTTTGACCTCAAGGAGCTCTGTGGTTACTCTTACGTCAAAAAGTGCTTGGTTGAAGCATCCTAAACTCCCCATATACTGCAAGATTAATAAGCAGATGCTAAGTGCATTAAGAACTGACTAACACACCATTCTCAAAAACCTGCTTTTTTCACTCAGAGCTCTTTATCAAATAATGGTTTCAAATGTGGGTTTTAAGAATAGGAATTAGAAATGATGTTATTCAATATTTTCATATGCCTTAGTAAATATCAAAACATTGTTGATACATTATGTTGCTGACATAGAGATTGGCAGAGTGGTACTTAATTAAGAACACCAGGAAGTTATAAAGAAAAA
The DNA here is from genome assembly GCF_036370855.1 of Dromaius novaehollandiae. NCBI lineage: Eukaryota > Metazoa > Chordata > Aves > Casuariiformes > Dromaiidae > Dromaius > Dromaius novaehollandiae. The sequence goes on from NC_088098.1 coordinate 175,717,404, forward strand.
ATTTGGATTGCTTGCCAACCTGAACCCATTCAAGTTAAATGCAAAGTTATGCATCTAGGTCACATCTAAAGAGTAGAAAGCCATATCCTGGAAATCAGTAGCTCAGGAAACAATATGAGGTGTCATAATGTCACAGTTCCCTGTATGATATCGTGGCAAAAAGAACTGTTTCAGCTCTTGGAGGTACAAACAGGGAAGGTGATGTTTAGGTCCAGAATGAGTTCTCTATGGCTAGAATATCATGTCCAGATTTGGTGTTGACATTTTTGAAAGTGTGTGGTAAAGAAAGAGCCACAGATACTAAATGAAGAGCTGAGTAAAATGCCTTACAGTGAGAACTGTCTGTTTGGAACATGGAAAGGTGAGCTAATCAGGGTTTATAAGTAGATCCTGGAAAAATATGCCAAGAATTAATGGAATTGTTAAAGTAGAAATAAAGCAGAAAGTAAGGATCGCCAAGAAACAGTGTCTTGAATCAGAAACCAAACAATATCAAACTGAGATTTCAGCTCATGTTCACTGCTAAGGATGATCAACCAGGAGAATAAAACAGCAAGAGAACTGGTTGATTTTTCATTTCTTGGCATCTAGAAGTGAAGACAGCTTGACTTCATGATTTATTCAAACACCACATTTCTTTAATCAAACTAAATAGTAGAAATAATAAACTGATTAATGCTTAGGAGATCAACTTTTGGTCATAAACTCTAGGATTTTTATGAGAATTCTTATCGTCTGAGTCAGTTAGGATTACATTTTCAACCTCTATAAAGAAAACTCATTGATTTTGGAAATACTTGGGTTCAGTTTGGTGCACAGAGCAAAAGCGTATGAAAGACTTGACCGTAGGGTGGTGGTCATGGCATGGACCTAACTTCCTGTTCTCATTTCTGTAAAGTTCTGCAATCTAGTTAGGAAGCAGTACCCCAGTCACTGAGAATGGGCACTTTATCCAATTTAGTTACAGCTCTTGAAGGGCTCAGATGGGAAGTTGGTTAAGCATGCTGTGTAGAAGTGGAAAAGGATTATAAAAAATGAAATATGGACCTGAGTGGAGGAAAAAAATGAATTCTTACTTGATTAGGAGCTGAAGATGTCCTTGACAGCATTGTAAATCACTACTGCCTTGTTAGCCAATCCTGCATCTGTGGGAGAAAATAGTAATGATGACATGTTCTTACTCCTCTAGCACCCACCAAGAATGTCAATAGCCTGAAATACATGATTTGCAAACTGTGATAATCTCTATCCTTCTGAATGCTTCAATTTGACTACCTTTTTTGCTTGAATTTCTCCATATTTTTCTAATTTAAAGAAAAAAATTGCCTCCCTCTCCAGCAAGGGATCTGTTATTGGTATCATGCCCTTTTCCTCTCAGGTTGGTTCTCTTGCTCCACATGCCATGAGCCATGATAATTTATGTCTCTTTCATATTTATAAGAACAGGAATCATTTCTGCTCTCAGTCTGTTCTGTCATCCACTACAGTACAGAGGCCTTCAAAAATGTTAGCTATGAGACAGAAGTGAGAAGTGTGGACATAATCAGGAAGCAAGAGGAAGTCTGACCAGCAGCCTAGAAACTGTGTCCCTCAGATCTATAGATGGAAATCCTGGTGCCAAGTACCACTTCCTAAATTTTTTTAGGAAGTCACACTCACAGTAAAGAAGTTTTTCCTCATATTCAGATGGAACATCTGTGTTTCAGTTTGTGCCAATTGCCTCTTGTCCTGTCGCTGGGCATCACTGAAAAGAGTCTGGCCCCATCCTCTTAAGGTATTTGTATACATTGATAAGATCCCCTCTCAATCTTCTCTTCTCCAGGCTGAACAGGCCCAGCTCTCTCAGCCTTTCCCCATAGGGGAGATGCTCCAGTTCCCTAATCATCTTCATAGTCCTACACTGGACACTCTCCAGTAGTTCCATGTCTCTCTTGCATTGGGGAGCCCAGAACTGGACACAGCACTTCAGATGTGGCCTCACCAGGGCTGAGTAGAGGTGGAGGATCACCTCCCTTGACCTGCTGGCAGCACTCTTCCTAATGCAGCCCAGGATACCATTGGCCTTCTTGCCCACAAGGGCACATTGCTGGCTCATGGTCAACTTGCCCACCAGGACTCCCAGGTCCTTCTCCACAGAGCTGCTTTCCAGCAGGTCAATCCCCAGCCTGTCCTGGTGCATGGGATTATTCCTCCATAAGTGCAGGACCCTGCACTTGCCTTTGTTAAACTTCCTGAGGTTCCTTTCTGCCCAGCTCTCCAGCCTGTGGAGGTTCCTCTGAATGGCAGTGCGGCCCTCTGGTCCACAAAGGCAATGCAGGGTGACCAGCTCAAAGGTAAATGTCTATACTGCTGGTACTTCACATGGTCAGAAGGAACTCAGCACTTGTGTCCTCCCTGGAAGGTACTCATGTCTGTCTTCAGCATCTAAACCACCTTCACGTAAACATAGAAAAATTCAATGTTAGTCCTTCTATCAACATCTCCTGCCGGATCACTCAGGTGGCCTTACGCAGTGATTTACCTCCATCCTCTGAATCATTAAATAGCCAAGGCACACAGAGCTGTGTTGGAATTAGTTACCTAGAGTCCCATGTGAATGCGGGTCAGCCACTGATCTGTGGGTTTCCTAGATACTTCTCTTTGAGTAAGTGCATAAATCCCACCTCAGTGACATGTTTAGTCCCAAAGAAGGTGCTCTGTATCTAGCCCCAAAATATTTTAGTGTTTTTCCTGCTCTGAATGCTACTATTGTTTTAGAAGTCTGTATATGTTAATTTAATGATGTATCAGAACTGTGTCAGTATTAAGCACTACTGAGGATAACAGAAAAAATGTGTTACAACTATTCAGTTTTGACATAATAGCAAATAAAATGTTATGCTTTCATACTTTTATAGATACAAAGTATTGCCTACTTTTTTAAAGAAATTAAACATGAAGTAGTTATCCTGTGGGAACAATCTGTTATGGTCTGGCAGCAGATTCTCTTTCACTAGTTTGAGGTAATGTAACTGGAACATATACAAAAAGCTTAACTATATATGTAATTATGATAAATAGTGTTTTATCAGATTTTTAGTTATTAAACATTCCCTCAAGATTTACCTGCTCAATCTCTTTGTGGTGCTTCTCATTGTTCTACTATTATTGTACAACTATCATTTATACTACATACTATGGAGTACCCCATTTTAGCAATATTTTGGGGTATTAGATTTGCTATAGAATCTTCATAAAAATGTTCTCATCTTTATAGGTATAAATTATGTTATTAACAGGCTTTTTAAACTAAATAAACTGTTAAACTTGCTCAAAAACTGTAGTTAGGGCTTAACTTTTAGACATCTTTGCTGTCCATTAGAATCATCAACCTCAAAACTGCACACAACAGGCATGGGGAAAATCAAATACTTAATACCCTGAGAAGCTAAAAATGAGAGCAGAAGTTGTCACCATGAAGAGAGAGTGAAGTTTAAGTGCCACCTGTCAGAGCATAGCTTTGTGCTCTACTCACGGCAGAAGGGAGACTTCTCATTTTGGGACTGTTTGTGTCAAGTTAGTTTTTCCTTTCACACAGCTGGAGAGGGGGTGGACACTCCCCTGTAGCTAAGCAATGACCAAGGACAGAAGAGACTTGTTTGCATGAAATGGAGCAGAGAGATGAAACCTCATGGACACTAAGTATGTAAAGAGTTAGACAGCTGCTGCGAGAGAGGTCTGAGACTTTGTTGGTAGACAGACTGCTATTAGTAGACCTAAACTGTAAATAGTCTGGAGTATGGTCTGGAGTATGACTGGCACTACATGGTATCTCTGCTGTCTGCACCACTGTGCATGGTGCCATCACATGGAGTGCTTCCTCAAAATCAGCATTAATAGTGTTGACACCCACCTGATCCTTGAAATTTGGCAGGAAACGTGCTAGAATCTGGAGTCCCTTTGCATAGGTCAGGTAGAACGTTGTTTGTGTTTGCTGTTTCCATGAAGACTGTGTATTCCTCCTCTCATGCATCTTGCCTTCTGGAACAGGAAAGTTGAAACTAAACATATAAAAGTTTGTTTAGTGAGATTTAGGTCAGGCTTTTGGTTACAGTAAATGGTAACTGAACACACAAAACAACCCAACAACCAAAACATGTAAAATGCAATCCTAGTTGTTACCAGACTTTTCTAATTACTTAACCCATCTTATCTAGAATTCCTAAAAAGTCCCTCGGCCTTTAGAGCCGTGGCTTCTAAAGCCCTTAGTGCTTGAGTCCTCAAAGTTAGTTTCAGACACAATCTCCACTGTTTTTTCTTTTTTAGCTTTGAGTGCCAGTGACCTCTTTTTCACAGGGTAACCTCAATACCTCATCACGTCCAGCTATACATTCCTTTTGAGTCTTTTTCTTTTACCCCAAACTTAGCTTCCAGGCTATAATTCAACGCAAATTTTTCCTTCGTTACTTATATTCTCACTGTAAACTTTGGAAACAAATATGAATGGCCTTAATCATTCTATATGAAGCCAGTGCTCATTACTCACATCACTGGCCTAACCAACTGTGAGCCAAATAAATCCCTGGGTCTGGATTCTCTGCGTATTTAGAGACTATTACTCCTTTGTTCCTATTTAGCCCACTGGCTAACCTTCTTCCACTAATCTGGGCTGTTTAATTCAGCGGTTTGCAATCTGCGGTGCACAGAACCCTGGGGTTTCTCCACAAACTATTTCCAAAAAGTCTGTGAAAAGTAATTACAGAAAACAAGCCTATCATTTCATGAACTGGCTTTAATTTGCTGGCTAAGGGTCCCATATTTTCAAAGGACCTTTTTTAGGCGACCATGAATTTAAAAAGAGGCTTATTGAAGCTACTTGTACTTCACATTAGACATTATGCAGGACATCTGTTATAAATATTTCTGTTAATCTCATTATCTCTGGGACATTACTAACTTTGTATAAAGACCATACATGACATACTATTAACTACAGTGGCAGGCCCAAGAATAAGTTGCTTTCCATAGCCATGCCTAACAGAAAAGGCTCCCTCTAAACCAGTCTTACATCCCTCTATCAGGGCTGCTTTACACCTAATTATAATTCTGACCAGCTAATAAATATTGGTCTACAAATAGCTCTTGGAAATCTATTTGTTAATGTCTCTTATAATTTGAGTTCACAGGCATGTGCTTACTTTATTTACTGTCTAGTCTTTTCTTAATAAATTATTTGTAATAAAATCATTGTACTTTCATATACAACTTTAGTTTCAGTAAATTATACTGCCAAACCTCTAAATGTGTCAGGATACAGTTTTTCTCTGAAATCTCAAAAGAATAAATTATACAAAGTTTAAGAAAAATGAATTTAACTGTTATGTACGATTGTTTAAAGCTGAATATCCATCTCAGCTTTCATTTGGCCTGTTATGAGATGAGTTAAAGATTGAAACAGTTCCAGAATTTGAGGTTACTGAAAGTTGTTGAAGAGTTGAGCAAAAAAAAAAGAATTAAAAAGCTTCAATTTGCTGAATTAGAAAAATCCTAACTTTGAAACAACTGACCCAGTCTTTTTCAGACTCCCGTGCTCCTCCGCCGAGGTACATTTGATTTTCATAAACACTGAACCATGAAACATCTTAATAATAAAAATAACATCAGTGCAGTGACAGCATTGGAATATGGAGAAAAAAGCAAGGTCTCTATCCATATATCAGTATCTCAAAGAAGAATCTCTCTGACAAACAGCTTATCAGAACGATATATCAATAGGCTGCCTTCTTTGTTCTCTGCTCCAGCAACAAACGTGGCCCTATACTTTGAAATAGGAACTATTTTATCATGTGAGACTTAATGCACTGCTTGGATGGTCCTTAGGAACTGTCAGCCATAACCACAAACCTCTTCTCTGCAGTCTCCTCAATATATTTCCCAACACAGCATGGGGGAAACATGGGTCATGTTTGCTGGTGACAACAGAGACCAGAACAGGCTTTCAATCAAGCCTGCGTAGAGTCTTCTCTGACAAGAAGAATTTTTGCCCTCTGAATTTTGTCTTATCCAAGGCTAACTAATTTTTAAAACTGCCAGCTTTGACACTTGGGCTCTGCTACTTCAAACTATGGGTTGTGCTAACTTTGTAATTAAGTCTCTTATGCTGCAGAAGAAGTTGTCAATTAATGCTAAGTAGTTTAGTAAGACACTGACATCCCAAAAGTAATAGTATTTTGGCTTGACAGGTTTTGATAGGGAGGTGGCAGCCCTGTTTAGCTTGTCTGTTCCCTAATTCCTGTTGCTCCGGGGAGAATGAAGGTAAAGATTGTCTTTATGGCAGGACTGGATATACTGTATTCTGCTTTCTTTTATTAGTGGTAAATGATTAGGGGTTTAAATTTTGAAGAGTTTCTTTTATTTCTTAGCCATAAATTATCTCACAAATGGAAGTAACTCTGTTGTTCTTGTAATTTCTGGATAACTTTCTCTTGATTTTAACATTCCTGAGAAGTGGCTAAAGGACTAAGAGAAATTATAGTCTGGAGAGACAATTAGAAAGAAAAGCAAGAATATCATTCGCTTACTCACAGTTATTGCCAGTGCTTTTTCAAGTACGAGGAAAAAGGAAATAAGGTTTTAGAAAGCATTTGTTTTCTTTGGCTTCTTTGAAGGAATTTGTGAGAGTTACACTTCTAATTTACTTGTAACTAACTCAGTTTTCCGTGCTGATACAATTCTACAAAATTTGGTCATTTTAACCATTGAAAATATATATGCATGTGTGACTGCATGTGTATGTGTGACTATATAGATATATAAATATGAATATGCACATTTATGTGTGTGTGTGTGTGTGTGTGTATATAAGCTTAATGAAAAAATAGTAAATGTTTATGAGTCTGGATGCCAGTGTCTTAAGACTTCTGAATCTTAAAACAAACAGAATTTTTAAAAAGGTGTTCATCTTGTCATCTTAGCTATAACAACACATTTCTGGTCAAGCAGACGCTTGCTTCCTTCAATAAACATTTTTGTAATGAAAGATACTGCAGAGCAGCCTGATACCATATTTGATTCTCTAGCCTTGTTTTTATGACAGAAAGGCTGATATCATTTCCTTTCAGACAAAAGAATATATGGAGTTAAAACTGCTGTGCAGCTCATATTGTGTTATTGGGGAGACCAAAGGTTCTATTTATAAAAAAAGGAAAAGTACAATAGAATATAATAGGAACTAATAGATATTCTTCAAATTTTAAGTCACCTTGTGATATTTTATAACAAGGATGTAACTTTCTGCATAGTTCTTTCAAGCAGTTTTAAATTTTTAAGCAGAGTGTTGACTGTTAGAGAAAGATAAACCAATAATGTGTTATTTAATTAAATTCATCCTTCCAACTAGTCAGATGGAAGCTATTAAAGCTATTACAGAAAATATTGTGTGCTTGCATGGTAAAAACAACAAGATATTCGTTTAATGTTTTTATTACTAACTTCATATGAGTCTAACAAGCAAACCTCAACAGTTTTTTATCAGACTCATAATCTCCTTGGCAGAGTAGACTCAGGATGAATAACAGATATCAGAGATTTTTTCCTCTGGAAATAGCTCTTAAATGTGCTGTTTTTAATCCCTGAACTATCTATTCTACATATAATTTTCTAACGTATGACTTTCTAACAATACTCTTTGGTTATGTGCCTTGAACAATACCTAATATACCTTATATGATTATGTTGCTCTTATTTCTTCATATTACAACATCATCAGGCACACATTAACTTCTCAAGTATACTAAAAATCCAGTCTGACTTTGCTAAGTCTTATAAGAAAGCTAGATGTTTATTACCTTGTTTATGAATACTTTATATTTTAAATATACATTAATGTACTATAAGGTTAATTGCCCTTATTCATGCTTTTACAGAACCACACCTTTTTCCTTAGATTGCAACTAAATCATTATACATTCATGTCCATGAATATGTCATAGAAACTAGCAAAACTTTAGGCTTCTTAAAAGATTAATTGCTTTTTGTTTGTATATTTCCATGGTCATTGTTGCTAAAAGCATCAAATAAACAACAAATACCATAACATATGTAACAAAAAGATATAATTAAATTCTTTAGGGTTTAGTATATTTTCCTGGAACCCAAAATATAAGATTTCTCCATATTTTTATATAGAGTAGATTTTCCTATGTTTAGCAGTAATTCCAGACTTTCAGAAAGCATACTTAAGTTAAAGTATGCAATTTTAAGATATGAAGTCTTTGTATTTCCTGTTTCTCTGACACAATAAACATTGTCTACAGTGAATAAACATTTTTACTGGAAGAGGCTTGCAGAAATGAATAACCACTTTTGTCATCATGGTAAATTCTGTCAGGGAAGTGCCCAGGCCAAATACCTCGGGGTGGGAGGGGTGGGGGGTGGGGGGACTTCTCAGAAAATTTTGGGTGGTTCTGTCATTTCTTTGGGAATTTGGCTCAGACCAGTTTTTGGTGGTAGGAAGCAGTAACTTTCAAAATGACATGGGAATGACTTCAGACTAAGAGTGCCCTTGGCAAACAATTACACCAAGGTAACCTGGCTAGCTGCATCTCATCTCTCTGTACAGCAACACATCTGAGGTTTCAGATTCAGTAGATTTTTAATGTTTTGTTGTTGTTGTTGTTGTTCTGAACTGATATTTCTGGCTTAAATTTTTAGTGAAGAAAGGAAAGAGAGAAGCATTTTAGTGTGTAGCGTGATGAAGTACAGGCTAGATAAGTGGTCAGTGAGGTGGACTGGCAACTGGCTGAATGGCTGAGCTCAGAGCGTTGTGATCAGTGGCATGAAGTCCATCCGGAGAGCAGTGACTAGTGGTGTCCCCCAGGAGCCAATACTGCAGCCAGTACTGTTTAACATTTTCGTGAGTTCACAGATGATACAAAACTGGAAGGAGTGGCTGATAGACCAGCGGGCTGTGCTGCTGTTCAGAGGGACGTCCACAGGCTGGAGAGATGAGCAGAGAGGAACCTCATGAACTTCAAAAAAGGGACGTGCAGGGTCCTGCACTTAGGGAGGAATAGCCCCATGCACTAGGACAGGCTGGGGATTGACTGGCTGGAGAGCAGCTTTGCAGAGAAAGACCTGGGGACCCTGGTGGACGCCAAGTTGGATATAACCAAGCAAGGCACCCTTGTGCTGGGCCACGTTAGGAAGAGCACTGCCAGCAGGTCAAGGGAGGTGATCTTTACCCTCTGCTCAGCGCTGATGAGACCACATCCGGAGTGCTGTGTCTAGTTCTGGGCTCCCCAGTACAAAACATTTGTGGACATAGTGGAGCAAGTCCAGTGAAAGAATACAAAGGTGTTAAAGGCACTGGAGCATCTCTCATATGAGGAGAGACTGGGAGAGTTAGGACTGTTCAGCCTGGAGAAGAGAAAGCTCAGGAAAGCTCCTCATCTTATTAATGTGTATAAAAACCTGATGGGAGGGTGTAGAGAGGATGGAGCCAAACTCTTCTCTATGGTGCCCTGTGAAGAGGCAATGGGTACAAACTGAAATACAGGAAATTTTGTCTGAACATAAGAAAACACTTCTCTGTGGGAGTGGTCAAACACTGGAACAAGTTTCCCAGAGAGGCTGTGGAGTCTCCATCTTTGGAGATATTCAAAAGCCAACTGGACACAGTTGTGGGCAACATGCTCTAGGTGACCCTGCTTGAGCAGGGGCATTGGACTAGACAATCTCCAGAGGTCCTGCCAACCCCAAATATTCTGTGATTCTGTGGAAAGGAAGGAAGGAAAGAAGGAAGGGAGGAGGGCAGGCAGGAAGGATGGAAAGAAAGAGGACAGGAAAGAAGAAAGAGGAAAGAGGAAAGAAAAAGAAAACAGGAAGGGGAAGGGGTAGGAGAAGGAGAAGGGGAAGGGAAAGGGAAAAGGGAATGGGAAAAGGAGGAAGACTTGATTCACTCTCTGACCTGATTTAATCCAGTTTTCAGTTAATTAGGCATTTGGTGCAGGCACAATGAAAGGCTGTTAGTGGGAGCCTTTTTGGAGCCATAGCCATTACAGTGGCTTAGCTGTGAGGTGTGATCGTGGCCTTATGGAACAACTAGTTGAGGCCACCATTGCACTGGTCCAGAAGCTGGAGGTGACCACAGTTTCGCTGCCCACCACATGGCTCCATGCTGTTTCTGGCCCTTCCTGGTGCTGAGAGAGTTCATCCCCTCTGAGCTCCCCTCTCTCAGTGAAATCCAACCAGAGAGGCTGCACATTGCCCTGAAGTCTGGCTTTTCATGAACCGCTTCCACTCTACCTCATATATTTTCCACCTTGGACAGTGTTCTGCCACCCCCAAAAATCTGAATTTTACCACTGATAAAGATGAGGAGAAGCTAAATAAATAACTTTGTTCCTAGTCCTTGAAACAGTGCACATTTGTCTCTGCTGCTGAGAAGCCTGGACCTGGTTTTGAACAAAAGCAATCATACTGAGTTGGAAAGAAAAGGCATTTAAAGCTCTTTGACACAGCAGGACAAAGGCAGAGGGTCAGTCTCTCCTAGGTTTGAAAATGTTCCCTTCTTTCCTTTCCATTGCCATTTGTGAGAGAGAGTTGAGAGAACCTCTAATGCTAATGATCACCAAGGAACTCTCTTTGTTAAGAAGATTTCCATAATGCATACTTCTTCTGAGGTGTCTATGTCATGAGGTGATTCCTTCTGCCAGCTCAAGCGTGTCCTCTATCCATGTTCAGAGCCAGAAATCAGTGGTAAAGCATGCTGAGGGAGTATAAAGGAGGCATTCTTAGCCTGCGAAGCCACTGAGAGCTCACCCTTTGTTGAGCCATTGAAGAAGAGTCCAGCCCCCAAAAAACCCACAGTATCTGGCAAGGGAGACTTTTCTCCTGTTAGCTTTGTAAAGCAGCAAGAGATAGAACAGAAGAAGATATACCTGGGTGAAGAAGTGAGTCTTTCAAGTGTTTTCTTGTTATAAGAATAAGGCAGGAAAATATCAACCACTGCAACATGTTTTGCTGTAACCCTTTGCCTTCTTCCTGTCTGATGTCACAGGAGCCAAGTGAACCTTAAAACATGGAGAAATAATGTACCTTTATTTTCTAATATGTAAACTGCAATGGAATCTGTAGCACATTATTTTAACCGCCACAGAAACTAATATTAATTGCAAATAACATTGAAAGTATGTGAATCAAAGTTTATTCTAGTCTGACTCAGGAAGCAAAGGAATTCTGTTCACAGTATGAGTCTTTGTTTCCCTTATAGTAAAACGTACTTGCATTAGTCATTTATGGTATTAAGAAACATTGATAATTGCCTTTTATAGTTTTTCAAGCATCACAATTTAGTACACCTATAATTGAAAAGCTGGATTTTGCAATCAAAAAGTAGAATACAGAGAGTGTTGCTATGCAAAAGTGAAGAATTTCCTCTTTCTTTAGCTTATTAATTTTCAAATAATGCTTTAGGGCTTGTTGTGATGGTTTTTTACAAGATAGTAAATATATAACTAAACAGACTGTCTAGGCTGAAAACTAATTACCATTAGAAACTGAAGCATTTGGGCTTGTTATTTCTGCAAATCAAACAACTTGGAATACAATCTCCATATTAAATAAAATGTTCAGTGAACCATGAAGCTCTTCACAAATTTGGACCATGTTTTAAGAAGCCCTTTTTTAGTTATTGTATGCATGTTGTTGCATGCAAAACAGTTGGAATATTAAAATACTTTTGTAATGAAGGGTGGGGAGGAAAATAAAAAGACCATGATAAAACTTGGATTTGAAAGTTCTTAAAGGTTGTCATCTAGGACGTAAATGTGGAAAAGAAAGCATATCTCTTGAAGTTAAAGGTGTTACATGTGTATAGAACTGATAATGAGGAGATATATTCTGTTCCCTGTATTATCACAGATTTCTTCTCTGAACTTGTTATTTCATTCCTCTGTCCCTTAGACAGACAGCAGAAGGATTGTAAAGTTATAATAAGCGGTATATTTTGCTTGTGCCTCAGAACCATAATGAAGTTTAATTTATTAACATTTGTAAAGCACGTTGAAATGCATGGCTAATAATTAATTATGTTTTTAAGAATAAAAAATAGACAGTTTGTCTTCAAAAATAGTATACCTTTTTCCAGATCTGAATTTATTTCAAGACAATAGCCAAGGAGCAAACAACAAGTATAAAAGTGGGTGATCCTTTTGTTCAAAAATTAGGAGGAAGTCACAAAGAAAGAGACTGAAAAATACAAACATCCCATATCAGCAAAGCGTATAAGGGATGAGGATAGAAGCAAGGCTGTTTTGAGAATCATTCTTCAGACTAATTGCCTGGTATGCTGCCTGTGTTTCTGTCAAAAAACATAAAAGGAAAATGCTGACTGATTATACATATTGGAATATCAAATTAGGATATACATTCTTAAATATAGGGACAGAATAAACCACACATATAATAAGGCTGAATTTTTATCAAGGATTTCTCGTGATGATACAAACCATGTAAGGGAACTCAAGTACTTTTACACAGTATCTGTCATCTGATAGCTGAAATAAAATATAAGTTTGTGTACACAAAAAGAGAGAGAGAAATAAAAAGGCAAAATGAGAAAACTGCTTCACATACTCACCTAGATGGGCAATCACACAGAACTGTTTGAAGTCATGTGGCCTTAATTCAGCTCAGTGTGTCTGACCGTCAAAGGCTGTAATAAATTATATCGGTTGCTTTGTAGCACCTATAGCAGTTAAGAATGTAAAACAATTTAAATGTATAACCCCTTCTTTTCACGCACTCCATCCCACATGCTTTTATCCAGGCACAGTGATTTGTTTGTTTGGCTTTGTTAGAGTCTAATTAAGATTGGGACTTGTTGGGTGCTCACTGAATGGAGTTCATTCTGGATGTAAGAAGGAAGCAATACTTATTGGTGAAGAAAAATAATTGGAGGACTGCATGGAGGGATTAACTCCTTTGACTAAAGACGTACACTCATCTTCTGTTACAGGGTTTCCAGACTGAATAGTTCTTGAATCTTCATCTGTTTCAAAATGTTTGGACAGGAAAAAGTAAGTTCTATAATTATGGGGAATATGTGCTGTATTCATTATACAAGACAAGAAGCAGAATCTCTGTTTAAAGCAACAACTTGACTTTATATTAGCTATTTAGTGTTTACAAACACTTCTTCTTTCCTTCTTTTTCTGCTCGTCTTTACCCCAATACAGCTGCAGTAACTGGGGACTGAGGGCCAGATTTCCCAAAGAGCTGACTTCCAGCAACTCTTAGGTACAGCTTTTCAGCACCCATTAGCCCTAATTTGGGGTGGAGAACTCATCCAAAAACATATCATATAGGAACTCCAAGCTAACTCTCCAAGGTCAGAGACAGGGCAACCTCATTACAGGGAAATTAGAGTAGCACAGAATTTTTGAAACATCTTAGAAAAAGATTCAAATAAGCCCCAGATCGTGTGATGGGAAGAAAAGAGAATGGAAACAAGTAAAAAGCTAAAGCAAGCAGACTTGAAGGTGGCAACAGCAACAAAAAAATACAAGCTAGTGCTTGATATGCTTTTCTGAAAAAATATAGTGCTTAGTTACAGTGATTGGCATATTATAATACTCAGTTCTCCTCTGTGTTGACTTTCTAATCTCCATTGTATTTTGGAATGGTATCATCATTAGAAAAATCTGTTGATTAATTACTAACCATTTTTAATCAATTGTATCAGTTATCCCTTTGGAAAGCACAGCTCCTTTTTTTCTGCAAATATTTCCTAAACTGCCCCCAAAGGATTATTTGAAAGATCACATTGCAGTGGCAGTTCAAAATTGTAAAAACAAAAAAGTAAAGATGAATCAAACGCATGCATTTACAAATTAAAATGAAGTATATTGAAAGGGTAACAAGCGCTTTGGTCACTTTTCAATTAGCTTAGAATATTCATCTTTCATTCTGCTATTTTTAGATGACTCTCTAATTTTAGAAGTGGTCATTACAGCATACAATAGGTGATAGGCCTGGGCATAAGGAGAATTAATCTGAACTGAGTTTACCTTACTAGAAAGTTAATCTTTCTGTTGCTATATTAATATTTAGTTTCTAGTCCTTTAGGGTATGATTTGCAAAGACGTTTTTAATGGTTGGAATTTGTTTAAATATTTATTTTAATAAAACCACAAAGAAAATATATTTCTTGCTTGAAACAAACCCATTTTGGAATGCCAGGACTCACAAGGATACATGACTACATTTTGTGACAGCTGATGTCTGTACAGTAGATGTTTAATAAATGGAGACATTTTATACTAAGTTTTGCAGATTAATATTTTTCCAGTAGTGACATATGTATTGGAAAAAAATCTTTTCAAAATGAGGTCACTGCTTTAAAAATGTAAGAAACATTGTCAAATTTAAAATGCTCTTTTAGAAAAGAATTCAGTAACTGCACGTTAAGAGTGCCTTAATGTCTGCGACAAGCAAAACATCTGCTTCAGCAGCGGAAATGGAAAGTTAATACTACAGATAAGCAAAGGAGTTTTGGAAAAAAAAAAAAAAAGAACTGCTATAAACCTTACCCCAAAACCCAAATCAATTCCTCTTGGATCAAGTTAGCTCAAATGGAACAAATAACTTCCTCTTCCAATTAACTCCATATCCTCTATCCCTCTTAGCTTTCTTTCCCTACCTTGTTTTTCACCAGGTTTCTTGGGTTTACCTGTACCTCACCCAGGAAGAGAGAAGGCTGAGCCCAGCGCACGCTGCAGCCTGGTCCCACATCTCCCCACCGGTTTAAGGTGTCTGTAAGCTGGTGCGTCCTCAGTGGTGAAGCTCTTGCTGCCTGCAGATTGCATCTTATCTTGTGCTACGTGATCCAAACTGCCTGCCTAACATCAGCCGCATGTCCCCACAAAGGACGGTGAGATGTCAGACGTTGGCATTAGTTTGTCGTTAGTTGTATCCATCCCCTTCACACTGCTGGTAAGTACATTCTGGGAGTCTTCCATCACCCAGGAGTGGTGTGGGTCCAACCTTTTGCCCCACAGCATGCCCCAAATTTAATTTGCTTAAGCCTGAGAGTGTCCTTGCACCCAAACAGCATATCTCAGATCCACATTAGAAATATACTATAAATCTAGCCATTTGTACATTGTCAGTATGTTTGAAAATTTTTACTGAGTGAAAGTTTTTTCTTTGCCATCTTCTGTTTTTGCCTTACTAGGGCTTCCCTGGGATTTAAAGATGTGCAGTCGATTCTGATTTGGCTGAATCCAAGTCCAAAAACACAGAAACTGAAAACAGAAGACAGTTAAGACAGTGAGACTGCTAGACCTGCATCAAATATCTGGCTAGCTGCCAGCAAAGGAAAAGTCTAGCTGATCTAGTGGAAGGGAGAGAAATATAGATCTAAGATGGAACAGAAGCATAAGAAGAAATAATATAGATGTTTCCACCTCCAAAAAAGAGATATATTAGAGGACTGCCAATATGGTTTTGACAAGAGAAGAACAATAAAGTGATAGAAAATAGAGACAGAGGAAGAGTGGAGAACTGGAGAGTAAAGAAGACTCTAAGAAGGTCTGGAAGAAATCTAAGTTTAGAGAACTGATACTTACATATTAATGGAAGAAAAAGTCTTTCTGCATAGGGTCATTTTCATATTTAACATTCATTTCACCTAAAGAAGACTTAAAATAAGTATCAGAATCTTCTACAAAATGCTTCTTCAAGTGCAAAAAACAAAATTAAAATTCTCAAAATAATTTTCCCAAGATAGTTAAATATCTCTTCACATTAGAGAGAAGACTACCTAATCTTTAGCTTTAAAGGTTATGCAAGGCTAGCCGCCAAATTATAAGACTAAGCCAGTGATAGGACCTTTGCATTTACAATTATACAAATATATAACAAAGTAGTTAAAATTCAAGTACACATGTCACACTCTATGGATTATAAACTACAATTTATCTTGTATTGGAAATTCATAACATACTTTCTTTAGCTATTGGCTTTCAAAATAAGGTCATATAATGTGAAATTGATTTTTTTATATAATCAAGTACTTAAAAGCTGTATTATATACACTTCCAGATTGTTTGTTTCTTTAGAATCAATTATACTCTAAAAGTTGGTCTATGAGAAAACACTTAAACTCTTCATGCACTGTATAGTATACATGTTGCTATGTAGAAATAATAACAGTAAAGGTAAAAAGTCATTGCAGGTTTTAGCTAAGCATTCTCAACTTTTCATGTTAGCTTTCATGTTAAGATGAAATAGCTATAGAGTTTCTTCAGCAGAAGTTTATTCATAGTTCTTCTGAGTAGAAATTAGTGTTGATATTGCCATTAATGAATGAACAGAGACACCTAGGCATTGTGGCTGACCCACTGCCTTGAAAATTTAGAGATGGAAAAGAAATAGCACTTGAAAGCAATTTGGAAAGATTTTCTAACCTGTATCTTCTCTGTTTGCAATGGTGGGATCAGTCTGAGATTAAGATACGTAAATGTAAGCATCTACCGTAGGTAACTATATGCACAAAAGAAGTGCACATAGTAGCTTGAACGCTGATGGCTAGTGTCATTTTAAATGCTGTGGTTCATCTCTCCTGACCTTCAAGCTCTACAGTGAGAGGCTGTGTGTTTCTTATAGATTCTTATAGTCATATCTACAAGCAAATACCTTAGATATCCTAGGGCACATAAAGTGCTAGAAGGTATGTATGTAGAGCAAATGAATTATGTCCTAGGTGTCTAAACTTCCATTGCGTGGAGATACAGAGTGGGATTCAGCTGTGGAAATGTAGGCATTCAGGGTTATTTTAGCTGCAACAGGGTATCCTACTTGCCATCCTTCTGCCTCTCTAGAGGGACATGGTCCCACATCATACATGCCATGAAGATGTCTTGGATGCCATATAGCATCTCAGATGGTATTGGGTGCTTATGTTTATATAAATGCCCTTACTCAAGAGATCAGTACAACAGTGGAGCCTAAAAAGAACCAACAAAATTGAAGGCTTGAACTCAGTTGCCTGCATATAGTCATTTAATGCCATCTAAGACAGCCTAGGATAGCTGAGACATACACACAAAGCTGGCAGATATGGCAGATAAAAGAGGTAAAGTCCTTTCTGAACTAGCAGCTAATGGCCAAATGGATATGGCAACTCAAATGCACTCAACTGAATTAAGCCCTTTCTGGAAAGCTGAACGCTCTTTAGGTTCCATTGCTGGTATCAGCTGTATTTACATTACTACAATGAGAACCTAGACACCTGTCTCACTTATTGACACCTACATTTAGATATCTTATTCTGGAGGCTGGATTCTGCTTTCTTTTGTGATTTTGGAAAGCGTAGATGTTACACTAGC